>NC_142735.1:32143446-32238446 GCF_051943395.1 Hippocampus bargibanti | reverse complement strand
TTCCTACGCATATACGCCCCCCGTCCGTGCCATTGTGACAGGTAGCGCAACACCATCACGCACTTGGCTGGCCAAAATTGTTGTACGCGTTTGTGAAGAAACAGTTATTTTGTATCCTCATTTTGTGCAATGCTGTAGTATTCTCAGTTATAGATAACTGAGGAATGCTTAATGTTGAGTGCATCTAGCAACACAGCCACAACGCTACATATGGTCCTTTGACAGCCATAAAAAATAGTTTTTGTACAATGCTGAGAGAAGATGTTGCTTTACGTGCTCCGGCAAATAAACATCCTACTTGTTCAATCTAAACAAGAAGGACCATCTGGAGTCTTTATTCTTCTAAATGCATCACAAACAGTTGCTGGGCTGCCACCGTAGCGGTCCCAGCCGTAGAATTAAAAAGAAAAAAGTAACTCGCACCAATCGTAAATCGGATGTTACCTGTATATCATTCTCTCTATATAGCCCCCTTCACCATCCCCCCAACTACCCGCACCGAATACACAAACTAAGGCTGGTAGCAGGCTCACAGAAGTGCAGCCTCCTGGGAAATGTTGTTCTTGTGTGGCTGGAACATCATTCTCACCATTGGAAATTGTCTCTCCACTGAGAGAGAACATAAATAGAAGGCAATAGGGCGACATTTCTGCTTGCTTAATGAGCAGGTGTTGAGCGACCAGTCAGTTGGGTACTGAAAACAATAGATATCTTAATTGATCATTGTTATTCAACACAGGGTAGGACAATTGCCTCTTCCAAAATTGACGTTTTCCATTATTAGCAGAACAAAAGGAGGAGAAAAATAATTGAAAAAAAATCTGTAACATCCCCAATACAAATGAACAAACAAATGAACAAAGAAATAAATACATAAATAAATTCCCAAATATCCAAATCCCAGTGGCTGACTAGCTATTAGCGGTCTGGCTGGCTGACTAGCAATCTCGCTGGCTAGCTATTATGTGTTCGCTATCTATTAGCTAGCTAGCTAGCTTCCTATTTATTTGAGTTACTTCAGGGTTGAGTGAACACTGGCGCGTGTGGCTGACACGCGCCAGTCTTCTTCTTCTTCTTCTTCTTCTTCTTCTTCTTCTTCTTCTTCTTCTTCTTCTTCTTCTTCTTATTATTATTATTATTATTATTATTATTATTATTATTATTATTATATTTCGTCTATACATTTTTATGAAATCATTCAAAACTATCAGCTTCATTTCATGTCTTTTCCCTTGTTGCGCTGCTTCCAGATGTGTGTTTTCATATTGAAGCATTTAACCAATCACGTTTCAGCCATTATTTGTTACCTGGGTTAGAAATACACGAGGACGCCTTCACAATCAGTTCTGCAGGCCCTGTTGGATCAAATGTGTGGATCAAACTGTTGCTTTAACCAATCAGATTTCAAGTTGTCACAAACTATGATTGACTAGTCACTAGCCAATCATAATACAGTGATACCTTGGCTTACGAACTTGATTGCTTCCCAGCCAGAGTGTGTAAGGATAAAAGTGTGTATCCCAAAAATTAATTTCCCATAGGAAACCATTAAAATGAGAATAATCCATTGCCAGGTCCCCATAAAACATAATTTTCTACTTTATAATTTTCTAAGGCTTAAAACTACACAAAATATACATTATTTTATGAATACTAAAATTGCTATGGTATTATAATTAAAGAAATAAACAGTACTGCATAATAAATTAATTTTATTGACCTTTGTGATGGTCGTTGATGGCTTGATAAAGTGGCCGGTTTCCTCAGCATTAAACACTTGATGAGGAACGTAACCTTCTTCTTTCACCATCTTGAGGAATGACCCCTTGTAGGTGCTTTCTCTGTGCTAATTTTATTTAGTTCCTCATCAATTGTGTTCTGTTCAGCTGGGTCGATAGCTTTTTGCATCAAGTGTACAGATGGCTTGTGCGGGTTGTTTGTGGAGCCTGATTGATGGGATATGAGACTTTTGAAAGGCGCTTAGAAATGAAATGTATTATTATTATTATTATTATTTTAACCTTGCAGTCTACACGCTGCCTTTGAACTATCAAAGTTGAAACTCTCACTGTTGTCTGCCTGTCTCTTGAATGTTTACACCACCTCCCCTCACTGCTGCGTTCTTGATCAATCACGTGGCTTTAACCGAAGACTGGGGTGGGGAATAGACGACAAAAAACAGTCGACTTCTATTTTGTTGTTAGAAGAACGGGCTCGTTGGCGAACGTCACATCACACATTGAGACAGCTCCGTGTGTATCCCGAAAAAAGTTCGTATACCAAAGTAAAATATTCATAAATTTAACGTTCGGAAACCGAAATGTTCGTAAGCCAAGGGGTTAGTAAACCGAGGTATCACTGTACTACGAGCCGTTAGTGAAAAGAGCATACTGGCCAGAGCTAGCACACTGTATCTGTAGTGAACTGCATAAGTAAATACATTTTTGTGTTGATTTAATCGCAGTTTTGTCAATTACAGCCCTTTTCAAGACAGACATTTCAAGAATAGATGGACATAATTAAGATTGGACAGCTCGGAAGCTAGCAAAAATATCAAATAATATTGCAATTTGATGAGGTTATCATGAATCTAAACTTCCACAGCAAAAATTCAAAAACAGTTTAATGATAGTATTTCTCAAGTTTATTCAAGTCACAAGTTAATTTCTGGCCAACTGCACCCTCTGGTGGACGTGTAGTAATAATTACACCACACTCAAAGCTGTGGAATGATTCAGATGTAGCACTACTGAAGGCGTAGGAGTGATATGCACGGCCCGCCACTGGTGCCAAGCAGAAAATACGCAGGGCTCAAATGTTGTAAGATCACCTACCATCACGTCTAGATTGCAGACATGTCTTAGTTGCACTTGCGTTTAGTCTTATTCTGTCCGATCGTAAAACAAATTGGTGGATTGTTTTTTTTGGCCGAATATTTAATGATATGTAGGATAAGCATACCGTTATACCTCACTAACCTTTGGGTGAGTTGATTTTAGGCACAACACGATTTCTTACACAATATTTTGGGAGGGAAAGATATGGTATGCGATGACTTTGGCATTTACAGTTATACCTCGACTTACGAACTTTAGCTAACGAACTTTTCACCTTACGAATGTTAAATTCGCGAGAATATAATCCTATCATACAAACTAGTTTTCGCGAAACACACGGAGTGCCATAATGAGTGATGTTTTGTTCTTCGATCTCCTGAAATGGCAGCCGGCTTTTTTTCTCCTCTATTCGCCGCCCCCAGTCTTCGGTTAAAGCCGCACGGTGCAGGACACACACAGGAGGACACACACAGAAGTGAGCGGGGGGAGGGGTTACAGAATCAGAAACACACACACGAAATCGAGACGACAGAGCTTGAAAAAAAAAACAAAAGTGAAAAAAAAACAAGTGAAATGGTGAGAAAATGCATAGAAAACACAGTGAAATTTGGACTTGTTTCAACTTTATTGATAGGTCAAAGGCAGAGTTTAGAAGGCAAGGTTAAAATATCCCATCAATCACACAAAGCCACCACAAAGGTAAATAAAATGACTTTATTGTATAGTAGTTTTTTTTCTTTAATTAAAATACCATAGCACATTTATTTGACATAAAATAGGGTCTATTGTGTGTAGTTTTAAGGCTTATTTAGTTGAAAATTATGTTTTATGGGGACCTGGGAACGGATTATTCTCATTTTAATGGTTTCCTATGGGAAAATAATGTTTGGAATACACACTTTACCTTACACACACTTTCTGGGAACCAATTAAGTTCATAAGCCAAGATATAGCTATACTTCAAACTCTTTCGTCGGGTTCAAATAGTACACACTTTCAATGCAAGTGTAAAAGGTTCACTATCAAAAATGACATTGATTCACATCAGATATCTTGCACATATGCATATAATGTATTTTCTCCATATTTGCACACATCTAGTCAGGTAGTCTTATGCCCTGCTCCCTTCCCCACTTCCGCCCAGGAGCACTGAGGAAAATGTGTGACTCCCTCTAGCATTGATCCCTGATCAAAAAAGTGATTCATTTTAATCACTTTGACTGTAATTCAGAGTTTATCGGCGCGTGAAAGTCAGCGAAAATGGAAATGAGTTTTTTTCATACCAAAACTGCTACATCTGCTACATGGGCATTGATAACTCACAAGTTGTAATAATCACAGCCTATTTACCGTGACCGCAGGATTTGTATGCAGCGGGCGAAGGCAAATTCGGTACGGATGAGGAGAAATTCATCAACATTCTTGGAAATAGAAGTGCAGAACATCTCCGCAAAGGTGAGAGGAGCTTGATTGGAATGTTGGATTCAATGGTCCACTTTAATTTGGCTTTGTCATTTACAACCTGTACAATAAATATCTTTTTCAAAATACAGTGGTACCTCATCTTACAAACTTAATTGGTTCCCAGAAAGTGTGTGTAAGGCGAAAGGTTCGTCTTCCAAACATTTATGTCCCATAAGAAACCAATAAAATGAGAATAACCCGTTCCCAGGTCCCCATAAAACGTTTAAAAATAATTTTAAACTACAGTAAAGTCTCGTTATATCGATATCGTTTATATTGATAATACTGCTTATTACGACACTATTTTCATTTCCCATGCACATTTCTAGTCTTTTTATGTATAATTAGTTCCGTTCAGTACAATTCGTGGTTTTTACGATAATCCGGTTACTACGGTGCTCTTTCTCATCTCCCGCCGGCCATTTTGCTATGTTTATATCGATACACACCATCGGTCGCGCCATCGGCCTCGCCATTGGTCGACTTGGTCACGTGACTTGGTCACGTGAGTTTTTTTACGTAACCAGCTCCCGTGCAGCAGAGCCATTTCCATTTTCAGACGCTAGCTCGTGTGTAGCAGACGAGATTGAAGTGTTTGTGTTAAAAGGTAAAAATGGGAAGCAGAAAAAGATTGATGACTTTTTTCAATTGCATACATAATACAGTAAGATGTAAGCGTTGCAGTTTCCCTGTTGTGTTATGTACATGCCCACTGTACTGTATATGAATGCAATCGTTTTTTGCAACAATGTTTCTTGTTTTGTAGGCTCAAGCGTGATTTAAAAAAACTAACATACATTCCATACTGTGTATTAAAGGACAACTGATGTCACTTTTTATTCAAATGCAAAACACCAATAAAAATGACTTCACGCCAAGACGTCTTGCATTGCTTGTGAATCCAAACAATGGCTTCAGATTCAGATAATATGCTTTCTTGTTACACATCCAGTTATGAATATGATTCAAATACACTGTTGCTTGTTGTGTAGCCACAAAGGGACGTATCTTCTTGTGCCGGTCCCAAGCCCGGATAAATACAGAGGGTTGTGTCAGGAAGGGCATCCGACGTAAAAGCTGGGCCAAAACAAACATGCGTATCATACCTCTGAAGATGGAGGTTACTGATTCGCTGTGGCGACCCCTTGAAGGGAAAATCCGAAAGGAAAAGAAGAAGACACTGTAGAGGAAAGCACTGAAGAGGAAAGCATACATGTTTACCATCGATTAAAGAATTATATGTGCCATTTTGAGGCAACATTGGGGGAACATCTCTCACCCCAAAAAAAAGAGGCACAAAATGGCGAGCTCATGGCCAGCTCTGTTTCTTATATGGCGCTTTGATGCCCTCTTTTGGCGGCTTTTGTTAATGCAGTTCGGCGCAGGACGGATATATCGACAGTACGGTTATATCGACATTTTTTCTAACTGCAGAGAATATCGATATAACGAGACTTTACTATAATTAAGCCTTAAAACTACACAAAATGTACCATACCTCGTGTGTACAGTTATTCGTCACTCGAATGCTTACAATGTAAAAGTTGCGGAGCGTCTGTATATTACGATGGGTTTCTGCTCAAAATAATGACATTATTCATGACTTTTTTTCTACTTTTAATATTTGGACTTTATTTTCACATCACATTTTTTTTAATCCTACATTAAAAATAATCCTAAATCACTGGACATGATGTTGTTCTGTCTGTGCCAATGGATGGTCTTCACATGAGCCTTGATGGTGAGAGTGGTGTGGGAGCTGTGCCTCATGGATGGGAAGGTTGTAAATTTGGAATTAATCGTCAGTAGTGCTCCAAAGAATCATTGGGTGTTTCGGCCTTTCATCACTAGACACCCTCATCAATGGTGGGCAGCGACAGGTTGATCATGCGCGTGCTTGTGTCCCATGCACAATCAGATGTTGAGAAGCTGAGGGGGGGGGGGTGTCTTAGGTTGCTGATGTATGAGCCCAACAAGGGTCCTTCCTCTTCATCCAGATCCAATGGCTGCTTCTTTCTGCCACTTCGGAGAGTGATAAAACTGTGTGCCACAGAGCCTGTCCATGGATACCCAGGTCTTTTAGAAGTCTGACGGTGGAGGAAGCCACAAACCTTCTGCATCCAACTTCAATGGGATATATCTTGGCTTTCCATCCTCGCTGATGCGCATCCACTTTGAGTTCTGTGTAGCACAGCTTCTTGCGCTCATTGGCCTCTTCAACCTAGTTTTCCCTTGGGACTGTGAGTTCTGTTATGTAGACAGCCTTGAGTGAAGGGAACCAGAGCACCAAGTCTGGCCTTGGGGTGGTGGCTGCAATCTCCGCTGGGAAAACCAATTGCTGGCCAATGTCAACCCGCATCTTCCAATCCCGGGCCCTGGATAGCAGTCCAACCTCTAGTTTGGCAGGAGTATGGTTGGGCTTTTTCTCTCCTTCTTGGATGAAAGTCAATGGTGATGTGCTGGAAGTGGTGGCTCTCATGGGCAAGGAATTGATGGTATTCCTCTTGCTCTCAAGGACAACTGCCAAACTCTTCAGGACCTGGTTGTACCTCCAGGTGTAGCAGCCTTGTTAGAGGCTGGTCTTACAACCGGTCAGGATGTGTTTTAGAGTTCCTGGAGTGGGACAAAGGTCACAGGTTGGATCTTCGCCATGCCATTGGTGGAGGTTTTTGTGAGATGGGAGCACATCCTTGATAGCTCTGATGATGAAGCCGATGTTGCTTGCCTCCATTTCCCAGAAATCCCTCCAGCTGAGCTTTCTCTTCTTCAGGCATTCCCATCTCATCAATTGTCCCTGCTTGGCCAATGCAGAACTTCATATTCTTTAGCTCTCGTTTGACTATTGAAATGCTGCGCGACTTGTCCGGGTTGATTTTCATCCGGGCCCATTTGATATTTTCCTGCAGTTTTCCAAGTAGCCGCCTGGTGAAAGCTGCAGTAGTGGTCAAGTCATGACATCCATGTATGCCTGGACAGGTGGGAGGTGGATCCCATTCTTAGTTCGCTCACCCCCCACCACCAGGCCATGATGATGACCTCCATGCCCAATGTGAAGGCCAGGGGTGAAATCGTACAACCTGCCATGATGTTATGAAGTCAGGTGTTGTGAAGCACAGTTGCAGGTCTTCGAAGTAGGTTTTTACCAAGGTAGTAATGGGTAATGGAACATCGAAGAAGTTGAAGGATTCCCAGAGAAGGTTATGGGGAACTGAACGAAAGGCATTGGCCAAGTCGAGGAGGATGACATGAAGATCTCTCTCGTTTTTCTTTGCCGGTTGTATTTGGTGCCAGATCATACTGGTGTTGCTCCAAGCAACCAGAGAACCCAGGGATGCCAGCCTTCTGTACATATGTATCAACATAATTGTTCTTCTCCAGGTAGGTAGAAAGTGTCTGTGCTAACACACTAAAAAAGGTTTTCCCGGCAACGTTAAGAAGGCTAATTGGCCGGAATTGAATGATGTCTGCCACGTCTGTGTAAGCTCTCAGTCGTACAGGAGTGGTCCATCGATGAAAAGGTTTCTTCAGCCGTCATCTGTACTTTTTTTAAGGTGTCGGACGTTTCGCTTCTTAACCATCTATATAACCATCTATATATATACCGTATTTTTTGGATTATACGTCGCTCTGGATTATAGGTCGCACCAGCCAATAAATGCATAATTAAAAAGAAAAAAACATATATTGGTCGCACTGGAGGATAAGTCGCATTTTTGGGGAAAATGTATTTGTGATAGACATTTCTGATAGAGAGGCGTTTGCGTTGCATGAAGCGGTAACACCAAGAAGGTCCTCCTGCATAGCCGTTTATATTCATCTCCTTGGCAACGACCTGGTCGTGGATACGCAACTGCACCGTTGACAAACCTCTCCCAGCAGCACGTTGTTCAAGCACCCATGCGTGAACTCGTTCCTCCAACTGCAGTCACCTAGCTTTTCGCCTGCGATTAGCTTTTTTTGTTTTCTTCATTTCAGAAAGCGTAACCTCTGCTTTTCGCCCGTCCCTTACAAGTTTTTCGCTCACTCCCAACTTTGCTTTCTGCTTGCCGTTTTCGGCTGCATATTTCACTATCTGCAGCTTGTAAACTGCAGAATATGACTTACTTTTCGGTGCCATTTTTATTCAGCCCTTCTCAGTTGTGTTTGTAAATAACAGGTGTTAAAGAAAAATCTGACCCTCCAGAAACTGCGACCGCTGGGACGACAGATTCTGACGGATCACAGATTTCCCTGTAACACCTGTTATAGAAATGTGTAGGCTACTGTCTCACAGATTTTGACGGCTCACAGATGTTTCAACACGACAATTGATTTTTTTATATCGATATAACCGGGACTATCGATATATCCGACCCTGTTTGCATGTAATTTTCTCAGTGTGTGCATAGAAATAGTATCGATATAAACGGGACTATCGATATATCCGATATCGATATAACGAGACTTTACTGTATTTTATATTCGCTGACACAAATTCCCAGCTGACAAATCAGCCCATTTCCAACGGAGCTTGGGCGCAATCTTCTGCATTTTCTGGGTGCTACATTGCTGTCATTGGCGGCTCGAATTGATATGGGAGGACTCCTTGAATCATTTGCAAACTTTTATGCTTTCCTCTTTAGAACTATTTGAATCATATTCATAACTGGATGAGTAACAAGAAAACATCTTCTCCGAATCTGAAGCCATTGTTTTGATTGTCGAGCAAGGCCGTGAAGTCACGAACAAGGGGGTGGGACCTTCTGAAACTGGCCATTTCCGGATTCATTTTGAAGTCATTTTTATTGGTGTTTTTCATTTAACTAAAAATATCAGCCTGCCTGTTTTGGGTATTTTAGATGCTATAAAACGTTTTTTTGATGTCAGTGGGAAACACAAAAAAATGGTGCCGGTTGTCCTTTAAATGTAATGTGTACAAACCTCATAGCACAGTAAGAACCCAATTTATTAACTGTCTTTCAAATGTGAAAAATATCCCTGATCAGTTAATAAATTTGTCTCAAGGAATATGGCGTTTCCATACTATTTCGCAGATACTTGGAGGAGGAAATGGAAATAGATTAAAATAACATATGCACTGTGATTCATCAAGATTGTGTCTGTTTTTAAGAGGTTTTCATTGAAGGGGCAAAGTTAAAGAAATCAATATTTATTGAAAAATGGAATCACTTTCAACATTCAAAACATATTATTCCACAACGAAATATTCAAGCTCAATAATACCTACTTGTGTTAAATTCCGCTAAATCATAGATGGTTTGTCCTGACCGCGCGCTCAACAAATTCCTCACTGACGCTATCGCCTTCACGCGCAAACATGTGCTTTTTAGGTGCATATGTACTGCCGATTGAGGCCCACTAGTATTATCCCTGCGATGTTGATAACGTCTTTTTTTGAGAATTTGTTTAGTCTCCCCAATGCAATGCTCTTTATATTTTTAATTTTTACAATGTAATGAATAAACTACATTACTTTGATTTTCATTTGGCAGCCTATCTTTTGGATGCACTAATTTTTGCGATAAACTGTTTATCTGTTTGAAATAAGTAGGAATTTTGTGTTGCCAAAGGACTCTTTGTAGTTTTTCAGAAACTCCTGCAATGTAAGGTACTGCTACTCCTCTCCTTTTTGTATCTTCAGAACTTTTGGTGTCATTCCCTATTCTTTCTTTCTGACATTTGTTAAATGACCACTGAGGGTACCCACAGTTTGTGAGTGCTCTCATGATATGTTTTGACTCCTTTTCTCTACCTTCAACGCTTTTTGGTATTAGTTTAGCCCTATGCTGGAGGGTTCTGATAACTCCTAGAACAATTAGTACACCTCCAGCCCTTCACCGTGCCTTTGGTATTGTCCCTTTCTGCCACACAATCCTCATGAGCCTCCAAATATAGCGCAGAACATCTCATGCGTTCTTGGAGAGCTTGTATGGGAACTTTATTGCAATGCAGTGATACCTCAGCTTACAAACGCTTTAGCTCATGAACTTTTCACCTCACAAACATTACATTTGCGACCATATAGTCTTGGCTGATGAACTAGTTTTCGGTGGACGAACCAAACCACACAGCGCCAAGGTGGCTGGCGGATTAGTTTTCCAGACCCCCTTTCTTTGAGTGCAGACAGGGTTTGTTATCGAGTGGAGAACTTTTGCCATTATGGGACAGAAAAAGACCCAACAACAGGCTTGTGTTAAGCCGAAGAGGACACAAAAGAAAAACTTCTGTATTCTGGATTAATGAAAAGCAGCTAGCTGGGGACATTGTGAGTGAGGGTATTATCACTGAGAAAGCATGGCAACTTCACTCGGATATCGTCAAGAGGAAACGTCGAAGTTCGGCATCCATTGACAATTACCATCACAAAGGTTAATAAAACGACGGTATTATACAGTGCAGTTTATTTCTTTAATTACAATCCAATAGCACATTTATTATACATAAAATAAGGTATATTTTGTGTAGTTTTAAAGGACAACCGACATCACTTTTTTGTTTCCTAACTGACATCTGAAAAACGTTTTATAGCATGTAAAATACCCAAAACACGCAGTATGATATTTTTATTCAAATGCAAAACACCAATAAAAATGACTTAAAGTGTCCAAAATCTGCAAAAAATTGAGCTGCGAATTGGGCATTTTCAGAAAGTCCCGCCCCCAGTTCATGACGTCACACCAAGACGTCTTGCATTGCTGGAGAATCAAAGCAATGGCTTCAGATTCGGAGAATATGCTTTCTTGTTACACATCCAGTTATGAATATGATTCAAATAGTTCTGAAGAGGAAAGCATACATGTTTGCAATCGAGTATTTATTTATTCCGTGCCATTTTGAGGCAACATTGGGGGTAAAATGTATCACCCAAAAAGAGGCAGAAAATGGCGTCCAAGCTGCTGTGAGGAATTAATCAGCCAGTTTCCACAGGCTGATAAATTCCTTGCATGGAACTTGGTCGCCCTCTTCTGGCGGCTTTTTGGTGCAACACGAGGTTTTCAGACCAAACAAGTACAGCAAAATACATTGAGGTGATGGAAGGACTCCTACAATGTCTTTTTTTTTCAGTGACGTCACGTACGGACTCGTCACCAACTCAAAAACAAGACTTCCTGAATATTCAGCGCAAGTATTAAAATGTAAAATAAAACTATATGCGGTGGAATCTTGTAAAATAGCCATTTTACAAATTATGGACACAACTTGTGGACACAACTTGAGACGTCGGTTGTCCTTTAAGGCTTATTTAGTAGAAAATGATGTTTTATGGGGACCTGGGAATGGATTATTCTCATTTTAATGGTTTCTTTTGGGAAATTAATTTTTGGGATACACACTTTTCGCCTTACACACACTTTATGGGAACCAATTAAGTCTGTACGATGAAGTATCACTGTACTCTCAAAGCATGCCAAGGAAATCTTTGAATGGAGATGTGTTTGTGTGCTCAGTGTTTGACGCCTACAAGAACCTGTGCGGTTCCGAAATTGAGGACAGCGTTGAAGGCGAGACCACAGGAAATTTGGAGAACTTGCTGCTTGCCGTCGGTATGACATTTCATGTCATTCTTGTGAAAGGGCGTTTTTTTATCATGATCTAAAAGTGTTTTGTTGCCTCCACAGTGAAATGCACCCGCAGCGTTCCGTCTTTTTTTGCCGAGTCCCTGTACAGATCAATGAGGGTGCGTGTATACCTTCGCAATGTTATCTCTGATGATGTTGTGGCGATATGTTCCCCCTCCCTCTCGTAATTGTGCTGCAAAGCAATTCCAGCAGAATGTATTAATTACGATTCATGAAAGAATAGTTAGTATGTATTTGTATGGATGAATTTACAAGCTTTTTTTTCGCACACCAATGTCTTTATTGTTATTTCTTTTTTCCTCTCTTCACTTCTTTATCTGGCTATCCAGCTGTCTATCTAGCTCGTCTGCTATCTGGCTATCTAGGTAGCTATTTGCTATCTAGCTAGCTAACTAAGTTGAGTGAACGCTGGCGCGTGTGGCTGGCGCGTGTGGCTGCCGCTGCTCACCCACAGAAAAACAGTATCCTGTGACTATAAAGTGTCCTTGAGAGTTTTTTAAAGTACTTATAACTCAAATGTATTATTATTGTTATTATTATTATTATTATTATTATTATATTATTATTATTATTGGAGGACACGTTCTCTGTGGACCTGTTAGTGCACAGATAACCCAACAGCAGGGAATTCAAGTTCGATTTCATATCTGATATGTTTTCGTTAGCATCATTAAGCTATCGTTGCGCTCAGGGTGACATTCACAACCCTCACTGGAAACTTCATTAGCAACTTCACTATTCTAGGTAGGGTTTCAAGCATGTGTAATGCTCCATACAAAATATATAGTCAAGTAAGGGTTGAATTTTTTATGGTGTGGTGTTTGCATGCCCACGTGGGTTTTCTCTGGGGTCTCTGGTTTCCTCCCGTATTCCAAAAACATGCATGGCAGGGTGAATGAACACTTGAAATGATGTGAGTATGTGCGTGGATGGTTGTTTGTCTCTGTGTGCCCTGCGATTGGCTGGCAACCAGTTCAGAGTGTCCTCTGCCTAGTCGCCGAAGACAGCTGAGATAAGCTTCAGCACCGCTCGTGACTGTCACGGTTTGCGTGTGGTGATGGCGGGTGCGGATCCCAAAAAGCAGGCAGGAGGGAGCAGGAGGTTGTTTGACAAATTGTATTAAAATAAAAGTCAGCAGGAACAAAATGTAAAACATCAAGATCATCTGAACAGAAAAAATACAAAGTATAAAAAGAAGACCAAAAGTAAAAGTCCGCCAAGGTTAAACAAACACATGCACAGCATACACAATGCATGCAGCAAACAAGCAGCAAACAATGAACCGACACCGGATGGTCGTGCCGGGTGTCCTTTTAAGTGTCAGTGATTAAAACGACCAGCACCTGTGAGGCTGCAGGCAGGGCTGACGTCGCTACCCGTTGGTCGCCAATCTGATCGGGACGACCAGCCCCTGTGCAGGTGCAGGCGGGGCCGACAGCGCCCCCCGTTGGTCGCCAACCAGATCATGACAGTGACCCTTGTGAGAATAAGCGGATCGGAAAAAAGGATGGAGAGCTATCTAGAGCCTTAAAAACAGTGATACTGAAATACTGAATGATTCTGTCTCAATTTTATTTACAGTAGTAGCCTGATTCAGAGTGAAATCTGGCCCCATTTAACCGGACCCGATTGAGGAGGAGTAAAGGAAGCTATTTTCATAAAACAGCGAAATCCTTCCCTTAACCGTAATGGTGGGGTGAGGTTCAATATGGATTGTTCGTACAATAGACTGCTTAGGCAACATAGGCTTAGTTATGCTGATGAGGTCATACCAGGGCAAATTGGGCAATCAGGCCAGTCGTTAGTCAGGACAATATGAACAATCAGAGTAGCCGCAGGGAGTAGTCCTCTGCTCTCCCCAACCTGAGAGCAGGGACCTATCATAGCAGGGTCTGGCACCGCCACGTCTGAACAGTAGGGATATATATATATATATATATAATATATATATATATATATATATATATATATATATATATATATATATATATATATATATATATATATATATATATATATATATATATATATATAAATATATAGGGCCAAAACTACCAGTAAGACTTTAGTTTGCTGACGAAGCTTCTTGGATAAGAGGCAAAACGTCCGACACCTTCAAAGAAGTACAGATGATGGCTGAAGAAACCTTTTCATCGATCTGGGTAATAAGGAGATAGCGATCTAGCTCGCTAAATAGATAGTGATCTAATTATCTAAGTAGATAGTGTTCTAGCTAGATAGGTAGATAGCCAGGTAGATAGCTAGCTAGCTAGGTAGATAGCTAGAGAGAGCTAGCTAGGTACATAGCTAGAGAGAGAGCTAGCTAGGTACATAGCTAAAGAGAGAGCTCGCTAGGTACATAGCTAGAGAGAGAGCTCGCTAGGTACATAGCTAGAAAGAGAGCTAGCTAGTAACATAGCCAGAGAGGGAGCTAGCTAGGTACATAGCCAGAGAAAGAGATAGCTAAGCACATAGCTCAAGAGATAGCTAGCTAAATAGATAGCTAGAGACAGAGCTACCTTGCAAAAGAGAGAGCTAGCTAGAGAGAGAGAGCTACCTAGCTAAATAGAGAGCTATCTAGAGCGAGAGAGCTACTTAGCTAGAGAGACAACTACCTAGCTAAAGAGAGATCTACCTAGCTAGAGAGAGAGCTAGCTCGCTAGATGCATAACACTCTCTCTTACTCCCTATCCATACATAGGCTTTAATTCAAAGTCAGGGTTTCAAATTCAAAATAAGGATTGATTTCCAAATTAAGTTTGAAGCCTGCATTATCGGTGTGGGTCTTCAATGCCGTCCTCAAGTTACGGTAGCACCCATATGATTATTACCGCCTATAAGACACTTGCTGTTGTCTTTATTTTTGAAACCTCACATTTGTTGCTGCATTTGTTGGTCTTGTTTTTTTTTTTTGGGTAATTTTTATTTTCTGCAGCGTGCTGGGACAGACGATGACACCCTGATGAGAGTCCTGGTGTCCAGGAGCGAGGAGGACATGTTGGACATAGCCGCTTGTTTCAAGGACAAGTACGGTGCCTCCCTCTACAGCACTATTCAGGTTCTGTATACTAATCGAACCATACATACAGTATTTGATCTAGTTTAAAAAAGAATTATGAGAATAACAATTAGTTATTAGTTAAAAAGTTAGATAAAAAGTTAGTTAAAGTCAGATCACGAACTTAATTGGTTCCCAGAAAGTGCGTGTAAGGCGAAATGTTCATCTGCCAAATATTTATTTCCCATAAGAAACCATTAAAATGAGAATAATCTGTTCCCAGGTCCCCATAAAACATAATTTTCTAATAACTAAGCCGTAAAACTAGCTAGCGAGTATTTTATGTATAATAAATGTGTTATTGGATTGTAATTCAAGTAATAAACTATTGTATATTAAAGTTGTTTTATTGACCTTTATGATGGTCATTGATGTAGTTGCCTCTTAATGATATCCGAGTGAAGTTGACGTGCTTTCTGGGAGATAACACCCTTAATCACACTGTCCCCTGCTAGCTGCTTTTTGTTAATCAAAACCAAGTTTTTCAACCTCTTCTATTGCCTGAGACCGTTGTTTAGGCAACACAGAAACACCCTTAGCCACAAGTAGTAATGGTCGATTTAGCGTACTGCTACTGGGACGCAAAATCACACAAACGCACACCTTGTTGGTGTTTTTCGATGATCTCTTTCGTCTGCTCGACCGTCATTTTCTTTTGTTTCCTCTTCGGCTTAACGCTAGCATGTGGTGGGGTCTTTTTCAATCCCATAATAGTAAAAGTACTCCACTCGATAAGAAACCACATGCACACTCAAAGAAAGGGGGTGACGAAAACGAGTCTGCCAGCCACGTGGCGCTGTGTCATTTGGTTCGTCCGCCGAAAACTAGTTCGTCTGCTGTTATAATATTTATTTATTTATTTATTTATTTATTTTCCCAAGATGGCGGCGCGTGCACACGCAGCGGCTCCTCTCTCTCCCGGCAAATTGTTTTTTTCGTGTTTATTGTGTTTGTCTTACTCGTGCAAATGTCCGTCTCCGTTGGCCTCGCTACACCCGAGGCGTACCTACTCCCGTGAGGTTCTGCTCGACATCGGCAGTTCATTTTTAAAACCTAAACCAGCTGAAGCAGAAGTGCTACGAGAGCATGGATTGCTCAGGGAGTCGGCTCATCCATTGAGCCCCACTCTTCCACCGACCCCCACTCCCGCACCCAACCCAGAGTGGAGGCGCCACAAGCGCTGTATGAGGAAACAAAAGAGGGGAAAGCGTGGAGGTATTCGCATTAGGCTCGCGGCTAGCCGCCACCGGCCTTGCATTCCTACCATCACGCTGGCTAACGTGCGCTCGCTGGACAATAAAATGGACTACATCAGACTTCTCCGCTCAACTTCCAAGACCGTGGGTGAGTGTTGTGCCTTTGTGTTTGTGGAAACATGGCTGACCGACAGCATACCGGACAGTGCCATCCAGCTAGCCCAGCTAACTAGCTTCCGGGCAGACAGAGCGCTCGTCGAGGGGGGGAAGACTCGCGGCCAACCCGAAAAGTGTTTTTCCACATCTCCATGGACACATTAATTTTCCGACGAGAGGTAACAACATTCTGGACAATGTTTTCACCACACACAAAGGAGCCTACAAAGCCTACCCCCTCCCCCACCTAGGAGCTTCGGACCACTCCACTATCATGTTAATGCCCGCATATAGGCCACTTGTCAAAGTCGTCAAACCAGTCAAGAAGCAGATAAGGGTGTGGCCTGACGGGTCGTCAGAGGCACTCAAAGACTGCTTCTCCAACACTGACTGGAACATGTTCAGACAAGCGGCCACCTACAACAACAACACCGACCTCCAAGAGTACACAGACTCTGTTACCTCCTACATGAGGAAGTGCATGGATGACGTGACTGTCACCAGATCTGTCACCATCCTGGCCAACCAGAAGCCATGGCTGACGGGTGAAGTCCACAGGCTCCTCAGGGCTCGGAACGCTGCCTACAAAGCTGGCGATGAGCTGGGCCTAAGGACAGCCAGGGCCAACCTGTCACGTGGCATCAGGATGGCCAAGAGACAGCACTCCAGGAGGATCGCCAACCACTTCAAAGACAGCAGTGACACCAGGAACCTGTGGCGTGGGATACAGACCATCACAGACTACAAGCCCACTCCACAGACCTGCGAGAACTCCACCACTCTGCTGAACCAGCTGAACGACTTCTTCGCCCGCTTCGAGGCAGACAACAGCACTCCAGCACAGAAGACCCCACCACCTCCCGGCGAACAGGTGCTGACACTGTCCCAGGACAGCGTGAGGCGATCCCTCAGAGGGACCAACGCACGAAAAGCCCCGGGTCCCGACGGCATTCCTGGCCGTGTTCTGAGAGACTGCGCTGTGGAGCTCACAGATGTCTTCACGGACATCTTCAACACCTCTCTGAGCCAGGCTGTTGTGCCCACGTGCCTCAAAGCCACCACCATTATCCCGGTCCCGAAGAAGTCGTCCCCCACCTGCCACAATGACTACCGCCCGGTCGCACTCACTCCCATCCTCATGAAGTGCTTCGAGCGGCTAGTTATGAACCACATCAAGGCTGCCCTCCCCCCCACCCATGACCCCTTCCAATTTGCATATCGGCCCAACCGCTCGACCGATGATGCCATCTCCACTGCTCTCCACACTGCGCTCACCCACCTGGAGACCAGAGACTCCTACGTCAGAATGCTGTTCATCGACTTCAGCTCAGCATTCAACACAATCATCCCCCAACAACTCACCAATAAACTGAGCAAACTGGGGATCAGCACCTCCCTGTGCAACTGGCTGCTGGACTTCCTGACGGGGAGACCACAGGCAGTCAGAGTTGGCGACAACACTTCCAGCACCATCACGCTGAACACAGGGGCCCCCCAGGGGTGTGTGCTGAGCCCCCTCCTCTTCACTCTGCTCACGCACGACTGCTCACCATCATCACCTAGCTCCAACCTCTTCATAAAGTTTTTTTTCTTGCTTGGGTGCAGATGTAGCGCTGGTCAGACCTCTGGCAATGTTTGTTCAGTTTTACAAGGGGGCAGCATTTACATTTTTTCCTCGTTAGCGCTTTGTTCCTGATTCAGCTGTTGTTAAAGCGCTATCGCAACCAATATGGATGTATTGCAATTTTATTTTGGACAGCCGCCCTCATTTCAATCTCACATAACTCCGGACCCATATCATTTCGGAATTAACTCTTTTTTCTCTTATGAAATAAGAGAGTCTAAGGTTTCTACCACCATATTGAATGTGGATGAGGCCATGGCCATCGCTTTATCGGCACCCAAACAAGAAAAAAAACAAAACCCGAACACATTCGGGAATGGCCCTCTTCGTCATGTTATCAAGTCCCGAATAAATTTGTGAACGGCAGTGAATGAGTTAAGAATCATTGTTTGGAATGTTACCTGGACATAAGACGTTCACCCTCGCAGAATCCAAAATGATTACCTTGATCTCGAACGTCTCACAGAGGCCAACTTAAGATCGAAGCCAAGCATCTACTACAATACTACCTGAGCTAATGATGAAAAGGTTTCTTCAGCCGTCATCTGTACTTCTTTGAAAGTGTTGGACGTTTCGCTTCTCATCCAAGAGGCTTCGTCAGCGAACTAAAATTTGCTGGTAGTTTTGGGCCATTTGCATTATTTTCCATATTAGCGCTTTGTTCGAGTTTCAGCTGTTGTTAAAGTGCGATAGCAACCAATATGGATGTATTGCATTGTATTTTGGACAGCCGCCCTCATTGCAATCTCACATAACTCCAGACCCATATAATTTACAAATTAACTCATTTTTTTCTGAGTCTAAGGTTTCTAACACTGTATTGAATGTCGTCCTAAATCACATATTGTGTGGGACCTGGAATTTGAGTGACAATGACAAAAAACCCAGGCACTGGAGTGGATACATTTTTACTCATTATCTGGCAGTGAATGAGTCATAAATTATGACAGTCGAGCTAGCTATCAAGCTACCTACTTAGCTATATTTTTGCTATCTGGTAGTATCTATTAGCTAGCTATTAACAGTCTCGGAACTGCTGAAGACCGAGAGCGCTGGAGATCTCTGACTGCCCAGACGTCCATCATGTCACCCCTACGGCCTTCTAGGCCATGGGATGAGTGAGTGAGTGAGTGAGTGAGTGAGTGAGTGAGTGAGTGAGTGCGTGAGTGAACAGTCTAGTTGGCTGGCTATCTATCTTATCTATCAGCGGTCTAGCATGCTGGCTAGCTCTCTATTAGCTATCTATTAGCTAGTTAGCTTTCTATCTATTTGAGTTACTTCCGGGGGTGAGTGAACACTGGCTCACCCATACAAAAATGTTTCCAGTTATTGTAAAGCAGGGGTCTCAAACTCAATTGACCCGGGGGCCGCTGGAAGCAGAGTCTGGGTGAGGCTGGGCCGCATCAAGATTTCCACAAGAAAATCACAGATAAAACATTCCAATGTTCTCAAAATCTTTATTTTTATCACACACAAACGTGAATTAAATGAATAAATGGAAAAATTAATAAAAAATAAATTAACCAGTAATAAATAAATAAAATAATTATCATGATCATAAGGCAGATACAGACGACAGAAAAAACACAGGAAATCTAATTATTTTAATAAAGTTTCAAATGTCTGTATTCACAGTTCTTTAACCTTTAACTTTTGTAAAATAAAGAAAATATTGAACATGAACTGTCCTAAACATAACTTCTCTTGCCTACTTGTTCAGCTCCACACACAAGTTTCATTAATATCAATCATGCGGGCCGCACTAACATTAATCTTTCATATCAAGGCGGGCCACAAAATATTCTTTCTTGGGCCGCATTTGGCCCCCGGGCCACGAGTTTAAGACGCCTGTTGTAAAGTGACCGCGAGAGTTTTGAAAGTCAAAAAGAAAAAAACATGAAATGTATTATTCTTATTCTTATTCTTATTCTTATTCTTATTCTTATTCTTATTCTTATTCTTATTCTTATTCTTATTCATATTCTTATTCTTATTCTTATTCTTATTCTTAGTCTCCAGACAAGTTGTGTCCATAATTTGTAAAATGGCTTCAAATGACTTCTCCTGGGCGTATTTTAATAAGATTCCACCGCATATAGCTATATTGTACGTTTTTAGACTCACGCTGAACATTCAGGAAGTCTTGTTTTTTTTTTTTTTTTTTTAATTCAAATGGCATGCAAACATACAAAGCAACAGAAACAAACAAACAAACAACACTGCAAACAAAACACAACAAAGGTAGACAAAACCATTGGTTTTGAATAGCTTGTGGAGCTTCTAAAAGTACATCTGAGGTGTGTCTCAGCAAATCTTTCTGCATACTTGATATTTTCCAAATAGTTGGCAACATACATTAGGTGACATAATCGCGTATGAGACAGTACCTGATCGCACAGGAAATAGGAGTTCCTGACAGATAATCATTTTACAAGAAGAAAAAAGAGGAGAGAAGAACAATTTAGAAGAGAGAGAGAGCGGGGGAAGGGGGGTGCCAGGGGTTTTAACATTCCATCGAGTCTGCACAACATAGTGAAATTGACAAAAAAGAGAGGGGGGGGGGGGACACCAGATGAATTCGGCAATCACATCATCCTATGCCATATTTCATCAACAAATCATGTGTTTTGATAGCATTTGGGTCGGCAGATAGTTGAATTGTTTTCTGATATAGTTTCATTTCATTTTGAAATATTACAAATAGGGGTTTCCTCCCACAAAATTTAGATTTATGAATATGATGTTTGGCAAGAAAAACTAATAAATTAATAATAAAATATTTATCGTTGGTCTTGTTGTAATATCCAAACAGCATATCTTTGTAATGAAATATGAATAGAGAAGTGACTTTACATTGAACGTATTTGACAAAGTGTTTCCAGAAGCGAGTAGTTTCGGGACAAGCCCAGAAGAGGTGAGTTGCAGTTTCAGGCTCAGCTTCACAAAATGTACAAGATATATCCTGTAAAGACCGTATCTTATGTTTAACAGGATAGCAACGGTGCAAAAGTTTGTAGGTTATTTCTCTTTGTTTGTTTGTGATGAAAAATTTATATGGGAGGGTCCAAACCTTTTCCCATGGAATATTTGGGACATACGTTCTCCAGTGATGAACAACGTAGGGAACCGTCACAAAAGATTTTTGAAACAAATGTCGAATTGCACGGTTCCGATTTCGAGCAATTGATGAGAAACAGAGTTTCCCCAGGGCAGTTTCTGTCACTGGAATTGGCGGTGGTCTGTCGGGAGTAGCGGAGTGACCCTTGAACAGGCTTATGATACCACTTGGGATGGCATCCATAACGATGGCAAAGTCCTTAGGGGTCACAGGGATTTGATGTGTATTGAGAAATTCAGCATAGTTCATTAAAACATTGTTTGTGTTAAAAAGTTGCTTTACATAAATGATACCCCAGTCAATCCATCTCGACAAAAACAGTGATTTGTTTTTGTACAAAATATGACAGTTATTCCAGATCATACATGAATGCGGAGAGAAAGAATGGTTATACATTAGGCACCAGGCTAATAAAACTTGTTTATGAAATTTTGATAGGTTAACAGGCAATTTTTCAACCTTATAATTACATTTCAGCAAGAAAGACAGACCACCAAGTCGGGAAAACATGGATTTTGGAATGAAATTCCAGATTGCATCAGGGCTACACAGATAATTACGCAGCCAGTTAATCTTAAACGTATAGTTTAGAGAAGTAAAGTCCAAAAAATCTAGGCCTCCCTCCTTTACCGTCCTGGATATGACTGAGTTTCTTATATAATGAGTTGTATTTTTCCATACAAAGTTATACATTATTTTGTCCATTGTCTTACATGTGCTTGGATCCACATTTAAAGCCATTGTAGGATATACAAACCGAGAGATTCCCTCACTTTTTGCTAGCAGTATTCTTCTGTTTAGTGATAGATCCCTTTGTAACCAGTGATTAAAGCGCTTCTTGGTTTTATCAATTATTGGATCGAGGTTCAAATGACAACGCTCTTCGTCGTCTTTGGCTATGACAACACCTAGGTACGTCACTTGATTTTTAACAGGTATGTTGTATAGCATAGATTCATTACATGATTTCACAGCTAACAACTCACATTTATTTATATTAAGCGAAAGACCTGACGCTTTGGAAAACTCTTTAACCAGAGCTATGGCCCTTGGAATTTGCTCAGGATTTTTCAGGAAGAGTGTGGTGTCATCTGCCACCTGGCTAATCACAACCTGCCTGCCCGCTACTTCAATCCCTTGGACCTCGCTTTCAGTGACCAACAGTGATAAAATTTGTGCTGAAAGTAAGAATAAATAGGGAGAAATGGGACAACCTTGACGGATGCCACGGGAGACGTTGAAGCGAGGGGACGTACCATATTTAAGCAGTATTGAGGAGTTGCAGTTGGTGTACAGTGTCTTAACAGCCTGAGTAAAGTAGTTTCCAAAACCAAACTTGTTAAGTGATTGAAAAATAAAACGGTGTTCCAAAGTGTCAAAGGCTTTGTAAAAATCGAGAAATAAAATAAAACTATTGTGGTTAATAAGTTCCTGATAATCAAGAATATCCAATACAAGACGAACATTATTGGCAATGTGTCTTTTACTCAAGAAGCCTGACTGTGTTTCACTAATTATATGCGGTAAGGATTTTCTAATTCGGTTTGCAAGAATGGAGGCCAAAATTTTATAGTCTGTATTTAGTAGGCAGATAGGGCGCCAGTTTTCAAGAGATGATGTGTCTTTTTTTGGTTTTGGAATGAGAGATATAAGACCTTGAGAGAGTGAACAGGGGAGGGAGCCTTTTGAGATGCTTTCAGAAAAAACATTGAGCAGGAAAGGAGCCAAAGGTTCAGAGAAGGTTTTATACAATTCTGAAGTAAGCCCGTCGTTTCCAGGAGATTTATTCATCTTGAGCTGCTTAATTGCATCCTGCACTTCAATTAGATTAATTGGTTGATCACATCGTTTTTTTTCTCATTAATGCTAATAGTTTTATTGGACGTAATGGACTCTAAAATTGACACTGGCCCTGCTTGCATATGGTTGGAAGTATATAGGTTACCATAGAATTTTGAGCAGAAAGAGGAGATTTTGTGGTAGTCTGAAACAATTTTGTTATCAATTTTTAATGTGTCAATGGTTTGCTTTTTAGATTTAGATTTTTCCAAGTTAAAAAAGTACGATGAGCATTTTTCCCCTTCTTCCAGCCAACGCCTCCTGGATCTGATGAATGCGCCCTCTGCTTTTCGTCTATATATATCATCAAGTTTATTTTGGTAGTCTGCTAACTTGGCGTGATCATCCTCAGATAGGGTTGCTGATTGACTGGAAAGAGACATTATTTGAGCACATAAATCATCCTCTTCCGCTCCTCTGTGTTTCGCTAAATTGCTGCTATATTTCCTCATATATTTACCAATTTCGTATTTTAGAAGTTCCCATTGGAGGCTGAAAGATTTTTGAAGAAGAGCTGTGTCCCAATGAGATTTTATTAACCTGTTTATATTTTCCTTTACTTCATCATGGGCTAACAAACTATTGTTCAGCTTCCAACATAAAGCCTTAGGAATATTCATAACTGGTGTCAAGGTTACCTTAAGTGTAATTATTTTATGATCAGACAGTGGTGCTGGGTGGTAGTCTACTTCAACGAGGTCCGCAGAGATTGTTTTAGATATCAACCAGTAATCCAGTCTAGACTGTTTTGAAAGGTCCTTAGAGTGCCAAGTATATGTTTTTAGAGAGGGAAACTTTTCTCTGAAAACATCATATAGGTTGTATTTCTCCATGAAGGTGATGAGGTATAGATTAGAGACTGCTTGGCTTGGTGGTGGAAGTCGATCTAGTTTGTTATTCATAACTACATTAAAATCACCACCCAGAATTAAATAGGCAGTTGGATATTTGTTTAACCAGTACTCAACTTTTTTATCAATTTCTTCTAACAATAATATATTTTTAGGACGTGAATTGTACCCATATATATTAATCATGATAACATTTTTATCAGAGATTGCCAACATAAGTATGATATAGTGACCTTCTGGGTCACTGTCATGACCAATAATTTCCCCAGAGAAATTTTCTTTTAGAACTGTGACACCGGCTGCTTTTTCCGACCTGTGTGCTCCCCATGAATCTCTTCCCCATTGACTTTTCCAGAGACTGACGTCATTTGTTGTACTATGAGTTTCTTGTAAAAACAAGAAATCACACTTAAATTTTCTGAGAAACAAAAATACAGCTTTGCGTTTCAAGGAGTTCCTCAAACCCCTGGCATTTAAGGAGAGAAGGGAAAGGGACATAGGGATGAGAACAGTAGAAAATAGACAAGGAAAATAGAAGAAGTGAAAGATTAAGCTAGGAAAAGTAAAATATAAAAGAAATTACAATATTTTTTAATAAGAACTAAATATAGAAAACTCAAACAGCAATACACGGGATCACTTCAAAAACAAAGTGCTCACACCAAAGATTTGGTGAAGCACAGTCTCTATTGAAAAAGAAATAGAGACTAAGGACTGCTGAATAACCAAAAGTAGTACATTTAAACATAATAAGCCCATAATGTATGATGTGTAACATAACGTGTAGAATATTAAATTTCTATTTCGAGAGCAACTGCTTTATTCATTATTTATTTATTATTCTTTTAATACTATTAGCTTAACAGCCTGGTAAATCAAAAATTAGTTACAGGTATTGGAGAATACTTAGAGGTTAAGTCAGTCAGAACCTCATAAATATCAGGGAGGGAAGATCTCAACCCCATCCACAAAGGCACGGCCTCCCACAAAATGGGCCTGCTTATGTTCCTTTCTGGCCTTGTCCACTTGGGGCCACAACAGACGCCTCCTCTCACGTACCTCTGGTGGGAAGTCAAGGGATAGCCGAAGACCTTTAGCCTGGAGGAAGGAGTTACCCGCTTTATAGGGCGACTCCTGGAGCTGTCTGGGCGTCTCGGGCCGAGGCGATGGATGGTGTCCACCACACCAGGGATCTTGTCCTTGGCCTCAGGCAGCACACCCTGAAGCACTTGTATGGTCTTCTGGCGAATATTTTGCTGGTTGCTTTCTTCCAGTCCATGGAGGATAAGATTCCAACGTCGATGATAGGTCTCCCACTTGGAAATGCGGTTTATCATGTCTTCGTTTAAACTGCGTGGGTGAGACTCCAGTTTTCCCAATCTATCCTTTATTGCAACCGTCTCTGCGTGCATCTGGTGCAGAGAAACTTTCAAGCCATTTATTTGTTTTGTATTTTCTTTACTCTCTGTTTGTACTTTTGCAATAGTCACTGAGTTCATCTTAATCATAGCCTCTAGGGCATCAGCTCTTGTGTTCATTAGTTGCCGCAGAGACTCGAGCGAACTTCAGCGAGCAGAATTGCCATGAGGTCTTGGGGAACTGGACCTCGGATATTGCGAGCTATTTTAGCTGCTGGTGAAGTAGGGGAGGAAACTGTCGTAGAGGTAGCCGCAGGAGAGAGTGGAAGCAGAGGGAACGAATCTCCCACCACATTCTCATTGGAAGCCGCTGTAGGTTCACCCCCCAGGTAATCGTGCATATTAGCAACAATCATGGCGTGACTTTCTTTTGGACGACATACAGGAGGCAAAGAAACAGTATTTTCACTTTCACATCCTGTAGTAGCAGCATTAAGGGGTACAGGGCTGACGTTAGCTTTGGTGTTAGCATCGGTAGCCCTGCCTTTTCTCTTAGTCATTGTAGATTTTATCTGTTCACAGATCAAGCAGAGACGATTAAATGTTATCTTGCAGTTGCTCACATGTATTCAGGGCTCATTTGCTGTTCAGCAGTCCTAATGAAAGGAAGCACTCAAGAGTGCATGTCCTCCTACGTCGCACGTTGCGCGCCGCACCTCGGAAGTCTTGTTTTTGAGTTGGTGACGAGTCCGTACGTGACGTCAGAAAAGGACCGCCTCCTCACCGTATAAAAGACGCATTGTAGCGTCTTTCCATCACGTCAATGTATTTTGCTGTACTGTTTTTTTTAAAACCATGGCTTACACCCAAAAGCCGCCAGCAGAGGGAGGCAAACTCCATGGAAAGATAGTATCAGCCTGTGGAAACGAGCTGATTCATTCTCACCGGAGCTGGTCGCCATTTTTCTGCCTCTTCTTGGGTGAGACATCCCCCCCCCCCCCCCCCCCCGCCCGTTTGCCTCAAAATGGCCCAAATAAATTCTTTAATCGATTGCAAACATGTATGCTTTGCTCACCAGGACTATTTGAATCATATTCATAACTGGATGTGTAACAAGAAAGCATATTCTCCGAATCTGAAGCCAGTGTTTTGATTCACAAGCAATGCAAGACGTCTTGGCGTGACCTCACGAAAGGGGGGCGGGACTTTCTGAAAATGCCCTATTCTCAGCTCATTTTGTTGCAGATTTTGGACACTTTAAGTCATTTTTATTGGTGTTTTGCATTTGACTAAAAATATCATATTGCATGTTTTGGGTATTTTAGATGCTATAAAACGTTTTTCTGGTGTCAGTTAAAAAACAAAAAAGTGACGTCGGTTGTCCTTTAAGGTTGAAGTTTTAAATGATGACTTTAAGCCTGGGTATGTCCCAAAAGTGATGTGCAATACTTTTATTTGAAAGCTAAAAAAAATGTCAACTTAAGTTTACTTTTCATTTTTGTTCATTTTGTGCATATGTGTGTGTGTGCGTGTGTGTGTGTGTGTGTGTGTGTGTGTGTGTGTGTGTGTGTGTGTGTGTGTGTGTGTGTGTGTGTGTGTGTGTGTGTGTACACGTCTGTCTGTCTGTGTGTGTTTGTCCATCTGTGTCATATGTCTGTGTATAGGAGGACACAACAGGCGCGTACCGGAAGTGTTTGTTGTACCTTTGCGGCTCCCGAGACTGAGGTGAGCTGGTTGCCAGACGATCCACATGCTGAAAAAAACCCTTCCCAGAGGCCACGGCCAGCGCTTTATCGGCACCCAAACAAGAAAAAAAACACGAAACCCGAACAAATTCGGGAATGGCGCTCTACGTCATATTATCAAGTCCCGAATAAATTGCAGTGAATGAGTTCAGAAGCATTGTTTGAAATCTTACTTGGACACAAATGTTCACCCTCGCAGAATCCAAAATGATTACCTTGTTCTCGAACGTCTCACAGACTTAAGATCAAACCCAAGCATCTACTACAATACTACCATGCCATGACCCTCATCCCAAACACACACACATTTTGAGAAAAAACACGCAGTACACACATATCTTCTTTGAAAATGTTTTATATTATACAGCAATAATGACGGAACAATAATAAAGCCAATTCAAATGATGGCAACATAAAAAACAATGGATAGAAAACAATGAAATTTGGACTCGTTTCAACTTTATTGATAGTTCAAAGGCAGAGTGTAGACTGCAAGGTTAAAATATCCCACCAATCAGGCTCCACAAATAACCCGAGCAAGCCATTTGTACAATTAAGAGAACATACAAGCAAGGGAACCGGCTATTAATGAAGTTTCTAGTGTGTCTGCCAGCATTTGTTGCTGTTGCAATACCACAACTTCTAAAATGTACAACTCAGAGCTCCTTGAGATACTTTATGCAAAAAGCTACCCATTCCATCAAGCCACCAACGACCATCACAAAGGTAAATAAAACAACTGGATGATACAGTAATGTTTATTTCTTTAATTCCAATACAATAGCACATTTATTTATATAAATTTGTGTAGTCTTAAGGCTTACTTAGTTGAAAATTATGTTTTATGGGGACGTACGAACGGATTATTCTCATTTTAATGGTTTCCTATGGGAAATTAATGTTTGGAATAGACTTTTCGCCTGACACACACTTTCTGGGAACCAATTAAGTTCGTAAGCCAAGGTATCACTGTACTACCCTGAGTTAACAAAATCCTGATTTGACCCTTACACAACCCAAACACACACACGCACATTTTGAGGAAAAACACAGTACAGACATATCTTCTTGAAAATGTTTTATATTGTACAGCAATGATGACGGAACAATAACAATGCCAATTCAAATGATGGCAACAAAAAAAAACAATCAATAGAAAACACAGTGAAATTTGGACTCGTTTCAACTTTATTGATAGTTCAAAGACAGAGTGTAGACTGCACGGTTAAAATATCCCATTATTCAGGCTCCACAAATAACCCGAACAAGCCATCTGTACAATTTGAACAGAACATACAAGCCAGGGAACCAGCTATTAATGAAGTTTCTAGTGTGTCTGCCTGCATCTGTTGCAATATCACAACTTCCGAGATGTACAACCCAGAGCTCCTTGAGACACTTTATGCAAAAAGCTATCCATTCCATCAAGCCATCAAGACCATCACAAAGGTAAATAAAACGACTTGATTATACAGTACAGTTTATTTCTTTAATTACAATACAATAGCACATACATACATAAAGTATATTTTGTGTAATTTTAAGGCTTATTTAATTGAAAATTATGTTTTAAGTCAGGGGTCGGGAACCTATGGCTCGCGAGCCATATATGGCTCTTTTGATGATTGCATATGGCTCGCCGATAAATATTACACATTATAATACATATTGTGGTTTTTTTCGACGTTCATTTCCCGTTGGGGCTGCAGTTGGCGGAAAGCGCAATTTTGATTGGATGACACTGACTGAGAATGGCCGATAGCGCCATGTTGATTGGATGATAGTGGCCGTCATGTTGAAACAGGTAAACGCCCTTTTAAATGAGCCCAACTTGTGCACTTCAGCGTGAATGCAACGGAGCATGAGAGGAGAGAAAATGTTCTGATTCTAATTTGCAATTAAACAACACCATCGATGAAACAGTCGAATGTCAGTGACATTTTAACAAGCCCCATGTTAACGTGAGCATCGACATACTTCTGCGAGAAGTAGATTGCAGATAGCAAGTGTGGAAGCTTATGAGCCGTGTGCAGGCTAGCTAGCAGTAACTTCGCCTCTGGACCGGCAAATTGAATTTCATTCCGATCGTTTTCCTGGATTTTTACCAAACACGAGGAAACACCATCCATGTTAACGGTGAGTACTATCACAAAGTTATGTTAAATAATACATTCTGATATTTAGTTGAAAAGTGGCCGCGCGTGTGTGTGCGCGCGTGCATGCGAGCGTTTGTGTGTGCGCGCGCGCGTGCGTGTGGCTCTCGCTGAAAAACATTTCTAAATATTTTACTTTTATGGCTCTCTTAGTCAAAAAGGTTCCCGACCCCTGTTTTATGTGGACGTACGAACGGATTATTCTCATTTTAATGGTTTCCTATGGGAAAATAATGTTTGGAATAGACACTTTTCGCCTTACACATACTTTCTGGGAACCAATTAAGTTCGTAAGTCAAGGTATCACTGTGCTCCCCACATTGGTGCTCTAACAGGTATGCCGCCCATATGGCACAAAGCGCCGTGCCTCCGGAGCGCCCGACCTATCTGCTTCCAGTAGAGTTTGGCATCGGCGGCGTAGCCGGGGCATGAGGAGGGCGTACTGACAGATGGCCCCACTGATTGTTCCTACTCTGTAGACTTCAACATTAAATTTACTCGTGAGGACATTCAAGAGAACCAACTAGCCTTCTTGGATTGTAAAGTAATTATAAAAGAGGACAGAGCGCTAAAAACAGAAGTCTTTAGGAAGGCTACGCACACTGACCAATACTTACTTTTTGACTCTATCCACCCTTTACAACATAAACTAGGAGTTATCAGAACCCTCCAGCATAGGGCTAAACTAATACCAACTAGCACTGAAGGTAGAGAAAAGGAGTCAAAACATATCAGGAGAGCACTCACTAACTGTGGGTACCCTCAGTGGTCATTCAACAAATGTCAGAAAGAAAGAATAGCGAATGAAACCAATAATTCTCAAGATTCAAAAAGGAGAGGAGTAGCAGTACCGTACATTGCAGGCGTTTCTGAAAAATTACAAAGAGTCCTTTGGCAACATAAAATTCCTACTTATTTCAAACCGATAAACACGTTAAGGCAAAAATTAGTGCATCCAAAAGATAGGCTACCAAATGAAAAACAAAGTAATGTAGTTTATTCCATACATTGTAAGAATGAAAATTGTAAAGAGCAGTACATTGGAGAGACTCAACAAATTATCAAAAAAAAGACTTTATCAACATCGCAGGGATAATACTAGTGGGCCTCAATCGGCAGTACATTTGCACCTAAAAGCTAGCAACCACTCATTTGACGACAATGAGGTTAAAATCTTAGCGAAAGAACATATATGGTTTGAAAGGGGGGTAAAAGAAGCGATTCTTATAAAACAACAAAATCCTTCATTAAACCGGTCTGGTGGGGTGAGGTTCAATTTGGATCGTTCATACAATAGCCTGCTTAGGCAAAACAGGTTAGGCAACTTTCGCAATGCTGATTTCGTTATGCTGATGAGGTGATACCGGGGGGAGTGGGGGTAATAGGCCAGTCGTCAGTCAGGAATGTAGGAACAATCAGTGGGGCCACAGGGAGGGGTCCCCTGCCCCCCCCCCCCCCAACCTGAGAGTAGGGACCTATCATAGCTGTGTCCAGCGCCACCATGTCTGGACATTAGGGATATATAAATGGGGCCGATACGACCAGTCAGACTTTAGTTCGCTGACGAAGCCTCTTGGATAGGAGGCGAAACGTCCGAAACCTTCACTTTTTTACAGATGACGGCTGAAGAAACCTTCTCATCGATGGACCACTCCTGTACGACTGATAGCTTACACAGACATAATGTTAACGAATGTGCATAAAAACACTCATTCCCTCCGGTTGCACATTTAAACATTAGTACATACATTTCAAAAAACGGTTTTCATGCATGCACGTCATACTAACTGCACGGGGTACCATTCTTTTTTTTTACTTTATACCATGGAGAAGGCGAAAAACCCCTGTCATAACTTTACTGCTGTGATATGTAACCTCTCCATTTGCGAGAGTGTTAAAGGTAAATTCAATTCAATCAAAAATTTGACGAGGAAAATTCCTTCTCGGCTCCCCGTTTTTTGGTTGGAGCAACCACACTCTGGCCATGGTTTACAATTCCAAGCTACAACACAGGATCCCCTTCACACATTTGTTGATACAAAACCTTTGCGTAGTTCACCTGAGAATTAGTTATCATATTTATTAGCATTGCTCTTAAGCATGGAATACTACAACCAATGACTAAGAAAATAAGTACAATCACAATCGCGATAGGCATAAGCAGTCTAAGCAAAGTCGTATACCACGGTCCCCCGAAAAGCATGTCAAAGCTGCACGGATGATCAATCCGTCCATCTGTGGCCATAGCATCTCTGAGATCCCTGATTAGTCATATTAGATCCCATTAGTCATATTTATGGAATTCCTTCTTCGGGTATGTACGTACAACAAGTGTCACCCACCATAGCACAGACGCCCCCTTGTGGGGCTGTCAAAAGGTCCAAAACCATTCGATTTTGCAGCACCATTTGTCTAATTGCTGCAATTTCGGTGGTTTGCATTTCATCCACTTTCAAGCTGGCATTTACAAACACTTGAAATCTGTAATCAATTGTTTCAATTCGTAGCATGTTTTTAGCCACTCCAATTTGTGGAAAAAGAGCTAACATTACCTTACTACCTGTGCTATGGTGTTTGAATTGTTCTGTAACATCAGTTCCCCAGATTGAATCATGGGGATTAAACGACACACTTCTTTTCACATGATGGTGCGCTGGACGACTGGTAACAATGAAAGTATTGTCAGTGACAGGTGCACACAAACCGTAGGCTCGTGGAGGAATAAAAGAATATACTTTCCAACCGCATAACCACCAAAGATGTGAAGATACGGGTAAAACTGTGACATTAGTGTTTAACGGTAGCACATCTATACTCTTCTATAAAACCTAAGTTTTGACCCGTACCGTACATTGCAACGCATACTGGTAATCGCAACCCGCTCTCGGTCATAAGCTGATTTTCAGTTTCCAAAATGGTATCTAAACCTGGAACAATCTCTCCTCTCGAAGCATTGCGAAGAACCGGAAAATGTTGATCAGGTTTATGCGAAGATATTAACATATATGCTCGAGCCATCTTATCTCCAAATACCTTTGAATGCACGCGTTGTTGTGTCACAGAATGAGGCATATAAGAGCATACAAAACACTTACTTTTCCTATTTTGTTTAGCAATTAGTGTAGCTTAACGATACCACGTGTTTGATAAAAACGCATTCCAGTCATGTTTTTCTCCTGCAAACGGTTGATATAATGCGTCCATGACACCTGAATTTTGGGCCTTTTTGTCAGGTGTTTCCATATAGGCTGTCAGTTTGATGTGTGGTTTACGCCGGAGAGGCGATGTTACGACTGGTGATGTCACAGATGACATCACGCATATAGTTACGGGAAAACCAATGTGATGTTCACGAAAATCAGGACAGAGTCTCAATTCCATGCATCCTGCAACCTTGTGGGTTACGATAACAAGTTGGATATCTGTCATTGTGCCAGTTCCAGTTCCTAACCAGTTCCCTCGAGCTATCATGACAACAGTTCGTCTTGCTTCTTGGGCACAGCTACCTGGCACCCATTTTGTTTTGGGCTCAGAATGAACCACCAACGGAATCCCAACCAGTGGTCCAAGCCTTCCCTAACTTGATACGAGCGTACCAAGAACCATGAGGATAATCACTTCCATTTTGTCGTGCTTCGTTCACGAGGACGTTAAGGGGAAATGAGACGATTCCCACATCTTGTAGTGGCAAGCAAGCTACAGGATGTGCCATTTTTGGACACTTATCTGATGTCATAGGATGTAATAATGGAATTTCGCAGGCTGATGGAATGGTGGGCTCTTCGTTTGTCATCCGTATTGCCCCCACGAATCCGTACAGCAAAATGATGTGGACCAAACCCATGGCTATTGAGTAGTTTGGCTCCCTCTCTCTTCCACCTTGATGGCAGTTGGCGTTGTGATCACCACGGTGAATGGCCCCTCCCACTTTTGTGCAGACTTTGATCAGCACCTTGTCTCCGGGGCGCAGCAGCCTCTGTTCCTGTGGAGGGAACAAAGAGGACTGCGGCAGTACACATGCTGAGGACCTCTTTTTGTTGTAAACATTTCACACAACGATTTTGCCAACAAAGCGCTTGGATCTGATTCATTCTTTTGCCAGGGCACACCTTCCCACAATGGGAGGATGAAAGGTCTGCCATGCAAGATCTCAATAAGGCATTAAGCCGTTATTAGTGGGCGTTATTCTCATATATAACTTAACCAAACACAGACATTCGGGCCATGGTTTGCCTGTTGTCTCCATCTCTTTTCTGAGCCGATTTTTTATCATACCATTCGTTCTTTCAACTAATCCTGCACTCTGTGGATGGTACGCACAGTGGTTCTTTAATGTAATACCTAAATGTTTGGAAATTTTGGTTATTACGTCATTAACAAAATGTGGCCCATTATCACTCCAAATTATTCTTGGTATGCCATGTTCTGGAATAGTATGTTTGCATAATGCTTTTAGCAACGGATAATGCGTCAGATTTCTTTGAAGGCACAATTTCCACGAATTTGGTGAACGAACAATTAGCACCAAACAGTATTTATAAGAACCACTTGCGCTCAGTTCAATGAAATCCATGTAGACCACTTCAAAGGGGTGTGACCCCTGTGGAAATGTTCCTCCTTTTGGTCGCATATTACCCTGTGGATTATGTTTACAGCATATCAAACATCTCCGACAAAAGTTTTTTGCATATGAGTTGAAACCTCTGCTTAAATGGAATACTTTTCCTGCTATAAACACCATCCCTCCTGTTGATACAAGTGACTTTCTCGGTAAACATGGTTTATTGTCTATTTTATACAGGCCATCAAATAGCTTAGCACCATCGGCCAGCCACAGACCTTTTTCGGATTTTGTGGTTAACGCTTGCATATCCTTCAAAACTTGTGTGGGCACTAATTCACGTGTCTCTTGATTTACTAGATTGAAAGCAGTCTGAGCAGCCTTTTTGGCGGCTGCATCTGCTCTAGCTTCACCTAAACTAATCCTGTCTTTAGCCCTTGTGTGTGTTGCACATTTGCATACAGCCACACTTTTTGGAAAGAGGATAGCTTTCAATAATCCTCTCAATAAGTCTGCATGTTCAACAATCTTTCCTTCTATCCATTTACGCTTCAGTCAATGCAACAATTTCTGTTGTTTGCATTGAATACGTTTTTGGTAATGAACCATCAGCAATAATTTTGACGTGGATGCTGTCAGGTAAAGGTGTTTTCCAAATCAGATTGTAGAAATGTCATCTTTTTTTTTAATTTCCTCGAAGTTCAACTTCTTTTTCGGCAAACTGTAACATAGTCAAAGAAGTTATATTACCTGTACTTTCTAGATTTTGGAACAAAGTACAGTGAGACCTCAACTTACGAACTTAATTGTTTCCCAGACAGCGTGTGTAAGGCAAAAAGTGTGTATCTCCCCCAAAAAATATCCCATAGGAAACCATTAAAATGGGAATAATCCGTTCCCGGATTTCCATAAAATATACTTTTCAACTAAATAAGCCTTAAAACTACACACAACATACCTTATTCTATGTATAATAAATGTGCTATTGTATTGTAATGAAAGAAATATACTGCATTGTATCATAAAGTTACTTTATTTACATTTGTGATGGTCATTGTTGGCTTGATGGAATGGCGTTGGAGGTCGAAGGTCAAAGGGAATTGCTATTTGGAAAGAGAGGACTGTAATTAAAGAAATAAACTGTGCTGTAAAATAAAGTTTTGTTTGCCTTTTTGATGGTCGTTGATGGCTTATGGAAGGAGAGTCACCTTCCATAAGGACTGTTGGTGCTGTTCGGTCGTGTGCTTCCGCCGAAGATCACTCCGCCAGCCATGGTGGGTGTGTATTATAAAAATAGTGCTTATTATAAGGTTTAATTTTCATAAATTTGATGTTTGTAAGACGAAAAGTTTGTAAGATAAGGTGTGTAAGTTGAGGTCTCACTGTAATTGATACAGTCTCGTTTTCGTCTTCAGTCGGTGAGACAAGTAAGATGTCATCAATGTACAATAGAATTTGAGAAGTCACCGAATTTTTTAAAGTCAGCAATACATGAAGACATTTCTTGTGTAACGACTGAGTCCCCCTATTATGGGACGTGTGTTCCAGACTGATCTTTTCCTGAAAACACATCTGGTCTTCTATAAGCAGCAAAGGGGAGTGTTTTACCAGAGGAGAAAGCATTCTAGATCATTGTCACACAGCACTCAAAGGCGCATACCGGTCTGTTGCGCATGCAGTATTGGGTCTTTCTGACCACTATTTAATCCACTTAATTCCCACATACAAACAGAAACTCAAATGTGTAAAACCGGTAGTCAAGACAGTTAAAACATGGACAGATGAAGCAAAGTTATCGCTACAAGAATGCTTAGACTGCACTGATTGGAGCGTCTTTGAAACTTCAACGGGCACATTGGATGAATACACAGACACTGTAACATCATACATCAGTTTCTGTGAGGACATGTGTGTACCAACAAAGTCCTTCCGCTCATTCAACAACAAGAAGCCATGGTTCACTCCCAAACTCAGGCAGGTTAGGAAAGAGAAAGAATCCGCATTTAAAAGCGGTGATCGAGCAGTTTACAAACTCGCCCGAAACAGACTGACGAAGGAAATTAACATCGCAAAGAAACGTTATGCGGAGAGGCTTAACAAACAGTTCTCCGCTAACGACTCTGCATCGGTGTGGAATGGCCTGAAAGCAATAACAAATTATCGTTTACCTTCCCCCCAAGCAGTGTACAACAATGGTATGGCTGATGAGTTAAATACATACTTTTGCCGATTTGAAAAGGACACCACCATTTCCCCGGTCTGCCCACCATTACCAGAAACTACCGTATCTCCGCCCTCTGCCCTACAGATCCACGAACTGGACGTTAGACGGCTCTTCAAGCAGCAAAAGATCAAGAAAGCTGCAGGACCTGACAGAGTGTCCCCCTCCTGCCTGAGAGTCTGCGCTGACCAGCTGGCTCCGGTCTTCACACAAATCTTCAACAGATCCCTGGAGCAGTGTGAAGTCCCATCCTGCTTCAAACAGTCTACTATCGTCCCAGTTCCAAAGAAACCAGCACCCTCGGGATTGAACGACTATAGACCTGTTGCTCTGACGTCTGTGGTCATGAAGTCCTTTGAACGCCTCGTGCTGAACCACCTAAAGAACATCACCGGACCTCTGCTAGATCCTCTTCAGTTTGCCTACCGGGCAAACAGGTCTGTGGAGGATGCAGTCAACATCGGACTGCACCTTGACAACCTCGACCACCTTGACAACACAGGAACCTACGCAAGGATCCTGTTTGTGGACTACAGCTCTGCGTTCAATACCATCACCCCAGAACTCCTCATCCCCAAACTTCTCCAGCTTGGTGTGTCCCCCACGATCTGCCAGTGGACCCTCAGCTTCCTGACAGGACGGACACAACAGATCAGACTGGGAAATATATCATCCACAACACGAACAACGAGCACTGGAGGGATGCGTCCTCTCTCCATTGCTCTTCTCTCTCTACACGAACGACTGCACCTCAACGCACCCAGCTGTCAAATTCATAAAGTTCGCAGACGACACCACGGTCATCGGTCTCATCAAAGACGGCGACGAATCTGCGTACCGACAACAAGTGGAGCAGCTAGAGCTCTGGTGCAGCGCTATGGTGTTTGAATTGTTCTGTAACATCAGTTCCCCAGATTGAATCATGGGGATTAAACGACACACTTCTTTTCACATGATGGTGCGCTGGACGACTGGTAACAATGAAAGTATTGTCAGTGACAGGTGCACACAAACCGTAGGCTCGTGGAGGAATAAAAGAATATACTTTCCAACCGCATAACCACCAAAGATGTGAAGATACGGGTAAAACTGTGACATTAGTGTTTAACGGTAGCACATCTATACTCTTCTATAAAACCTAAGTTTTGACCCGTACCGTACATTGCAACGCATACTGGTAATCGCAACCCGCTCTCGGTCATAAGCTGATTTTCAGTTTCCAAAATGGTATCTAAACCTGGAACAATCTCTCCTCTCAAAGCATTGCGAAGAACCGGAAAATGTTGATCAGGTTTATGCGAAGATATTAACATATATGCTCGAGCCATCTTATCTCCAAATACCTTTGAATGCACGCGTTGTTGTGTCACAGAATGAGGCATATAAGAGCATACAAAACACTTACTTTTCCTATTTTGTTTAGCAATTAGTGTAGCTTAACGATACCACGTGTTTGATAAAAACGCATTCCAGTCATGTTTTTCTCCTGCAAACGGTTGATATAATGCGTCCATGACACCTGAATTTTGGGCCTTTTTGTCAGGTGTTTCCATATAGGCTGTCAGTTTGATGTGTGGTTTACGCCGGAGAGGCGATGTTACGACTGGTGATGTCACAGATGACATCACGCATATAGTTACGGGAAAACCAATGTGATGTTCACGAAAATCAGGACAGAGTCTCAATTCCATGCATCCTGCAACCTTGTGGGTTACGATAACAAGTTGGATATCTGTCATTGTGCCAGTTCCAGTTCCTAACCAGTTCCCTCGAGCTATCATGACAACAGTTCGTCTTGCTTCTTGGGCACAGCTACCTGGCACCCTTTTGTTTTGGGCTCAGAATGAACCACCAACGGAATCCCAACCAGTGGTCCAAGCCTTCCCTAACTTGATACGAGCGTACCAAGAACCATGAGGATAATCACTTCCATTTTGTCGTGCTTCGTTCACGAGGACGTTAAGGGGAAATGAGACGATTCCCACATCTTGTAGTGGCAAGCAAGCTACAGGATGTGCCATTTTTGGACACTTATCTGATGTCATAGGATGTAATAATGGAATTTCGCAGGCTGATGGAATGGTGGGCTCTTCGTTTGTCATCCGTATTGCCCCCACGAATCCGTACAGCAAAATGATGTGGACCAAACCCATGGCTATTGAGTAGTTTGGCTCCCTCTCTCTTCCACCTTGATGGCAGTTGGCGTTGTGATCACCACGGTGAATGGCCCCTCCCACTTTTGTGCAGACTTTGATCAGCACCTTGTCTCCGGGGCGCAGCAGCCTCTGTTCCTGTGGAGGGAACAAAGAGGACTGCGGCAGTACACATGCTGAGGACCTCTTTTTGTTGTAAACATTTCACACAACGATTTTGCCAACAAAGCGCTTGGATCTGATTCATTCTTTTGCCAGGGCACACCTTCCCACAATGGGAGGATGAAAGGTCTGCCATGCAAGATCTCAATAAGGCATTAAGCCGTTATTAGTGGGCGTTATTCTCATATATAACTTAACCAAACACAGACATTCGGGCCATGGTTTGCCTGTTGTCTCCATCTCTTTTCTGAGCCGATTTTTTATCATACCATTCGTTCTTTCAACTAATCCTGCACTCTGTGGATGGTACGCACAGTGGTTCTTTAATGTAATACCTAAATGTTTGGAAATTTTGGTTATTACGTCATTAACAAAATGTGGCCCATTATCACTCCAAATTATTCTTGGTATGCCATGTTCTGGAATAGTATGTTTGCATAATGCTTTTAGCAACGGATAATGCGTCAGATTTCTTTGAAGGCACAATTTCCACGAATTTGGTGAACGAACAATTAGCACCAAACAGTATTTATAAGAACCACTTGCGCTCAGTTCAATGAAATCCATGTAGACCACTTCAAAGGGGTGTGACCCCTGTGGAAATGTTCCTCCTTTTGGTCGCATATTACCCTGTGGATTATGTTTACAGCATATCAAACATCTCCGACAAAAGTTTTTTGCATATGAGTTGAAACCTCTGCTTAAATGGAATACTTTTCCTGCTATAAACACCATCCCTCCTGTTGATACAAGTGACTTTCTCGGTAAACATGGTTTATTGTCTATTTTATACAGGCCATCAAATAGCTTAGCACCATCGGCCAGCCACAGACCTTTTTCGGATTTTGTGGTTAACGCTTGCATATCCTTCAAAACTTGTGTGGGCACTAATTCACGTGTCTCTTGATTTACTAGATTGAAAGCAGTCTGAGCAGCCTTTTTGGCGGCTGCATCTGCTCTAGCTTCACCTAAACTAATCCTGTCTTTAGCCCTTGTGTGTGTTGCACATTTGCATACAGCCACACTTTTTGGAAAGAGGATAGCTTTCAATAATCCTCTCAATAAGTCTGCATGTTCAACAATCTTTCCTTCTATCCATTTACGCTTCAGTCAATGCAACAATTTCTGTTGTTTGCATTGAATACGTTTTTGGTAATGAACCATCAGCAATAATTTTGACGTGGATGCTGTCAGGTAAAGGTGTTTTCCAAATCAGATTGTAGAAATGTCATCTTTTTTTTTTTTAATTTCCTCGAAGTTCAACTTCTTTTTCGGCAAACTGTAACATAGTCAAAGAAGTTATATTACCTGTACTTTCTAGATTTTGGAACAAAGTACAGTGAGACCTCAACTTACGAACTTAATTGTTTCCCAGACAGCGTGTGTAAGGCAAAAAGTGTGTATCTCCCCCAAAAAAAATCCCATAGGAAACCATTAAAATGGGAATAATCCGTTCCCGGATTTCCATAAAATATACTTTTCAACTAAATAAGCCTTAAAACTACACACAACATACCTTATTCTATGTATAATAAATGTGCTATTGTATTGTAATGAAAGAAATATACTGCATTGTATCATAAAGTTACTTTATTTACATTTGTGATGGTCATTGTTGGCTTGATGGAATGGCGTTGGAGGTCGAAGGTCAAAGGGAATTGCTATTTGGAAAGAGAGGACTGTAATTAAAGAAATAAACTGTGCTGTAAAATAAAGTTTTGTTTGCCTTTTTGATGGTCGTTGATGGCTTATGGAAGGAGAGTCACCTTCCATAAGGACTGTTGGTGCTGTTCGGTCGTGTGCTTCCGCCGAAGATCACTCCGCCAGCCATGGTGGGTGTGTATTATAAAAATAGTGCTTATTATAAGGTTTAATTTTCATAAATTTGATGTTTGTAAGACGAAAAGTTTGTAAGATAAGGTGTGTAAGTTGAGGTCTCACTGTAATTGATACAGTCTCGTTTTCGTCTTCAGTCGGTGAGACAAGTAAGATGTCATCAATGTACAATAGAATTTGAGAAGTCACCGAATTTTTTAAAGTCAGCAATACATGAAGACATTTCTTGTGTAACGACTGAGTCCCCCTATTATGGGACGTGTGTTCCAGACTGATCTTTTCCTGAAAACACATCTGGTCTTCTATAAGCAGCAAAGGGGAGTGTTTTACCAGAGGAGAAAGCATTCTAGATCATTGTCACACAGCACTCAAAGGCGCATACCGGTCTGTTGCGCATGCAGTATTGGGTCTTTCTGACCACTATTTAATCCACTTAATTCCCACATACAAACAGAAACTCAAATGTGTAAAACCGGTAGTCAAGACAGTTAAAACATGGACAGATGAAGCAAAGTTATCGCTACAAGAATGCTTAGACTGCACTGATTGGAGCGTCTTTGAAACTTCAACGGGCACATTGGATGAATACACAGACACTGTAACATCATACATCAGTTTCTGTGAGGACATGTGTGTACCAACAAAGTCCTTCCGCTCATTCAACAACAAGAAGCCATGGTTCACTCCCAAACTCAGGCAGGTTAGGAAAGAGAAAGAATCCGCATTTAAAAGCGGTGATCGAGCAGTTTACAAACTCGCCCGAAACAGACTGACGAAGGAAATTAACATCGCAAAGAAACGTTATGCGGAGAGGCTTAACAAACAGTTCTCCGCTAACGACTCTGCATCGGTGTGGAATGGCCTGAAAGCAATAACAAATTATCGTTTACCTTCCCCCCAAGCAGTGTACAACAATGGTATGGCTGATGAGTTAAATACATACTTTTGCCGATTTGAAAAGGACACCACCATTTCCCCGGTCTGCCCACCATTACCAGAAACTACCGTATCTCCGCCCTCTGCCCTACAGATCCACGAACTGGACGTTAGACGGCTCTTCAAGCAGCAAAAGATCAAGAAAGCTGCAGGACCTGACAGAGTGTCCCCCTCCTGCCTGAGAGTCTGCGCTGACCAGCTGGCTCCGGTCTTCACACAAATCTTCAACAGATCCCTGGAGCAGTGTGAAGTCCCATCCTGCTTCAAACAGTCTACTATCGTCCCAGTTCCAAAGAAACCAGCACCCTCGGGATTGAACGACTATAGACCTGTTGCTCTGACGTCTGTGGTCATGAAGTCCTTTGAACGCCTCGTGCTGAACCACCTAAAGAACATCACCGGACCTCTGCTAGATCCTCTTCAGTTTGCCTACCGGGCAAACAGGTCTGTGGAGGATGCAGTCAACATCGGACTGCACCTTGACAACCTCGACCACCTTGACAACACAGGAACCTACGCAAGGATCCTGTTTGTGGACTACAGCTCTGCGTTCAATACCATCACCCCAGAACTCCTCATCCCCAAACTTCTCCAGCTTGGTGTGTCCCCCACGATCTGCCAGTGGACCCTCAGCTTCCTGACAGGACGGACACAACAGATCAGACTGGGAAATATATCATCCACAACACGAACAACGAGCACTGGAGGGATGCGTCCTCTCTCCATTGCTCTTCTCTCTCTACACGAACGACTGCACCTCAACGCACCCAGCTGTCAAATTCATAAAGTTCGCAGACGACACCACGGTCATCGGTCTCATCAAAGACGGCGACGAATCTGCGTACCGACAACAAGTGGAGCAGCTAGAGCTCTGGTGCAGCCGTCACAACCTGGAGCTGAACACGCTCAAGACAGTTGAGATGATCGTGGACTTCAGGAAACATCCATCACCACAGCTACCCCTCACACTATCCAACTGCCTGGTGTCAACCGTTGAGACCTTCAAGTTCCTGGGAATCACAGTCTCCCAGGACATGAAGTGGGAGGTCAACACCAACTCTATTCTACTCTATTAAGGCCCAACAGAGAATGTACTTCCTGAGGCTGCTAAAGAAGCATGGCCTGCCACAGGAGGTGCTGCAACATTTCTACACGGCTGTCATCGAATCCATCCTGTGTTCTTCCATCACCGTTTGGTTCGGGGCCGCCACAAAAATGGACAAAATCCAACTTCAACGGACAGTTAGGACGGCGGAAAAAATCATTGGCACCGCCCTACCCACTCTCGAGGACTTGCACACTGCAAGAATCCAAACTAGGGCGCGGAAAATCCTACTGGACCCTCCGCACCCTGCCCACCACCTTTTCCAGCTACTCCCCTCAGGCAGGCGCTACCGATCCATGCGCACCAAATCCAGCAGACATTTAAACAGCTTCTTCCCCCAAGCCATTAACTCTTTGAACTCTTTCAACAGTAGCCAAAATGGAACTGTATAGTGCCACTTAGCAGTTTTTTTTGACAACGATACTAGTGCAGCGTGTTCTACCGGAAACAAATTCCTTGTGTGTTCTACATACTTGGCAATAAAGGTGATTCTGATTCTGAGAGGAAGAGTGGGGGCAAGAGAGGGCAGTCTTGAGGAGGTGATGGTGGTGGACCCCGCGCGCAGATCCCCACCCTGACCTCTGACTCCCAAGCTCAAATTCCCCAGCTCACAGCTCGCCCCTTCTCCTGCAGTGGTTAATTCTGTCTGTCTGTTTTAGCAATGGCGATTTCAAGACCATGAGCTCCTTTGTCCTTTTAACCCTTTACGGACGATTGGGTCAAATTCGGTACACTAAAGATAAATGCTTATAAATCGAGAAATTTAAAGGTAGCAGTTCAAGTGCCGATTAGAAGTGATGCAGCACAAGTTACATGTCCCTTTAAAACAGGTTATGTGCAGCCTTTAAGAGCGTCAGTGACATCATCTCCTTCTTGCGCAACACAACGTGCGCTCCTCCATCTTCAAAGCTGCTTATATTTATCGTCATGGATCAAATATCACGTAAGTATATGTTGTGACGATTTTATGAGCTATTCAGAAGAGGTTTACCTTGATACTGAAATGCATAAACTAACGCTAACTTGTTTATTCACCAAGAAATATTAAAAATAAGTAGTGTCCCGTATTTAGAACATTCGGCGTGCTAACGCTATTTTCATGATGGTATTGTTGATCCTGACTTGGTACCCGATGTGAATAATTGTAAGTGAATGGTGCGTTTTACACTAATAGCTGTACCTCATAGCTTTGGATTCTCAATATAATTATTGAAACAGAGGTCCATAAGTTTTTTTTTACAAGTTTCTGTGAAAAAAAATGACAGGAAAAGCTAAAAGTTTATATTTTATTTGGGGCAAATCAAAGACAGCAGAATTACTTCTGAAGGCCTTGAGGACATTAGATTGGCATGTCAACTAAAATCATCTGGGAGAAAGAATTTCTAATCAGAGAATGTACAAATGATTGTTTTGAAGAACGTAATAGGTTGCATTTCCACTTGTGTTATGTAAGGTTTTGTTGCCACCTAGTGGACAAAATAGTCCCCACTACCGTATGTGCATTTCACATTCTCAAATACAGTACAGTGACTAGATGATAAAGCATCTGAAATGACTGAAGTTCTGTTTGTGATGTAATGTAAGGAAATATGTTATATAGTATAGTTTTTGCTTTTTTGAATGTTGCTGTGCCCATATGTTTTTTTTTCTAAAATACCCATGTACTGTATATCTTTCCAGATCCTGATGAGAATGAAATAGATGACCATGTTGATGAAGACATTTTGGCATTGAACACAGTCGTGACTGTTGCATTGATGAACTTCCATCACTATTCAAATATTTTCAAAGGATTTTCGATGAAAAAATGATGGCTATTATTGTTGAACAGTCGAAATTCTATGCAATGCAAAATGACATCAATACGACCCTGTGTCTCGCCAAAGAATAGCTTGAGAAGTGGCTGGGATTGATATATTGTTTCTCAATCTCAAAATGACCAAACATTCGGATGCATTGGGCTTGAAAGCTATCTCCACTAACTGATTATGCTGCAGAATGTACTGTATGTCAAGGGATCGCTTCGAAATTATAAAAAGGAACTTGCATATAGCAGACAACACAAAACAAGGAACTCGGGGAAGCCCAAATTATGATCCCTTGCACAAAGTAAGGCCAATGATAAAAGTTTCAAGAATTACCCAAATCACAGCGTTTGTCAATTGATGAACAAATTGTACTCTATGAAAGTAGATTTACACTCAAGCAGTGTCTACCAAATACACCAATGAACTGGGGGTTCAAGTTGTTTGTGCTGGCAGGTTATGATGGCTACATGTATGCATTCCATATACAGGAACGATAGATCCAGTCAGTGACTCCAAGGTTCCCGATCTGAAAGTGACCTCAAATGTTGTGCTCCATTCGGCTCAAAACATCCAACCAGGAAAAAATCATCGATTGCATTTTGATAATTAGTTTACATCCATCCCCTTACTCTAACATTTGGCAACAAGAAAAATCTGGTGTTGCGGCACAGTGAGGCTCAATCGATAGTTCAGCTGAACTGCAGCTAAAAGACATTGAGGTTCTTTTCCCTCCGATGATAAAGTATTCGGTTTGACAACATAGCTCATGTTACATATGTTGCAAAGAACCGCAACAGGTGCAAGCATGGCACATGCTCGGTGAAAACTAATATTTACTGCAAAAAAAATGCAATATAAATCTTTGTTTGAATCATCACAAGAACTGCTTTGCATTATTCCATGGTTATTAGCTAGTTTTCTTTATCTGTAAAGGAACTATGTATTTTTATGTAAACATTTATGTAAATATTTTATGTAAATTATGTATGTATTTTATGTAAATATTTTATGTATTTTATTTATATATTTATATTTTAATAAAAAGCTGTCATATGGGTAAAAGTCTAATCTTTGAAGTTGCGCTTGACATATGTTCCAAAAAAGGCACCCCAGCAATATAGGCCTTTTATGACGATTGTGCCAAATTAGACACATTATCAAATTTTCTACATTATTGAAAAATAATAAAAAAGGAAGCTACTAGTATGTTATTATATGCATCAGTGACCATAAAAACTGAACAGATTTTTTTTTTTCTAATTAGAACATAATTCAGGCAGTAAAGGGTTAAGGCAGGCAAGACATAGCTTTTTCATTTTTCCAGTCTGCTTAAATATACGGAATTCTCATTAGCAGATTCAGGAATACAGCTGGGGTGTCTGAAAACATATCCAAAGTGTCCCCTAAATATGTTTTCACATCTACCCCACTTGTGATGAAATACCAGCGGGGACGGTAGATGGCGATAGATGGTGATAGATGGTGAACAGAAAAAAATACTTTATTCTCATGATACAAAAAGGGAACATCTCTCGTCTGCAGCAGGAACCCAGGAAGCGACCAGCCCGCCTCCTCAAACTACAGTAAAGTCTCGTTATATCAATATTCAAGGGAGTCCGAAAAAATATCGATATAACCGGGACTATCGATATATCCGACCCTGTTTGCATGTAATTTTCTCCGTGCGTGCATAGAAATAGTATCGATATAACCGGGACTATCGATATATCCGATATCGATATAACGAGACTTTACTGTAGTTCAAAAGTACACAGCAGCGATCTGTTGTCCAATCAGCTACGGACAAGTATTGGAAGTCACACAGCAGCGATCAGTTGTCCAATCAGCTACGGACAAGTATTGGAAAGAACAGTAGACTGAGAGTTGGTGCTTGTTACATTCTGCTTTCGCAACTATTCAATTTATAAGCTTCATAATTCCATGTAGTCTAAATTAAACATGCAATAAAATAATATGTACTTATTTAAACATGAAATAACAATGTTTACGAATGTGCATAAACACACTCTATCACTAGCTAGCTATGTATTTGCTATCTATTAACTGTATAACTAGCTAGCTAGCTAGCTATTAGTTCTCTATTAGCTAGCTAGCTAGCTAACTTGATCTATTTGAGTTATTCCCGGTTGAACGGGGTCACCGTTGCTAGCTACCTAGCTGCCTATCTATTTGCTATCTATTAGCTGTCTAACTATCTAGCTAGCTTGCTAATTTGATCTATTTGAGTTATTACCAGTTGAGTGAATGCTGGCGTATGTGGCTGCCACTGCTTACCCACAGAAAAACTGATCCCGTGACTGTAAAGTGTCCTTGAGAGTTTTGAACGCCGCTTAGAAATTAAATGTATTATTATTATTATCCTTTCGGCTTTTCCCTTCAGGGGTCGCCACAGAGAATCAATGTCCTCCATCTATCCCGGTTTTGTGCATCCTCTTCTCTCACACCAGCTACCTTCATGTCCTCTTTGACAACATCCATAAACCTCCTCTTTGGTCTTCTTCTCGGTCTCCTGCCTGGCAGTTCAAGGGTCAGCATCCTTCTCCCGACATAGTGACTGTCTCTCCTCCGGACATGTCCAAACTATCTCAGTCTGGCCTCTCTGACTTTCTCTCCAAAGCCTCTAATATGAGTTGTCCCTCTAATGAACTCATTCCTAATCCTGTCCAACCTGGTCACTCCCAAAGAAAACCTCAACATCTTCAGCTCTGCTACCTCCAGCTCTGCTTCCTGTCTTTTCTTCAGTAGCACTGTCTCCAGTCCAAACATCATGGCTGGTCTCCCCACTGTTAATACACTTTGACTTTCATCCTAGCTGAAACCCTCCTATCACACATCACACCTGACATTTTTCTCCAGCCGCTCCAGCCTGCCCGGAAACGCTTCTTCACCTCTTTTCCACACCATCCATTGCTCTGGACATTTGACGCCAAGTACTTAAAATCCTCCACCTTCTTTATCTCTTCTCCCTGTAGCATCACTCTTGCACTTAGATCCCTCTCATTAACACACATGTATTCCGTCTTGCTGCGACTGATCTTCATTCCTCTCCTTTCCAGGGCATATCTACACATCTCTAGTTTCTCCGGCACCTGTTCCCCGTTCTCGCTATAGATCACAATGTCATCTGCAAACATCATGGTTCAAGGAGATTCTTGTCTAACATCAACTCTTAGCCTGTCCATCACCATAGCAAATAAGAAGGGGCTCAGAGCTGACCCCTGGTGGAGTCCCACCTCCACCTTGAATTCCTCCGTCAAACCGACAGCTCACCTCACAACTGTCTTACAGTCATGATACATGTCTTGCACATCTCTGACATACTTTTCTGTCACTCCAGACTTCCTCATGCAATACCACAGCTATTCTGTGGTATTGCACCTGTCGTACGCTTTCTCCAGATCTAAAAAGACACAATGCAATTCCTTCTGACCTTCTCTGTACTTCTCTATCAGCATTTTTAAAGCAAACACTGCATCTGTCGTACTCTTTTTTGGCATAAAGCCATACTGCTGCTCACAAATGTTCACTTCTGCTCTTAGTCTTGCTTCAACTACTTTTTTCCAGAGTTTCATTGTATGTCTCATCAATTTTATTCCTCTGTAGTTAGTGTCACGTCCACTTGAGGCGTAGTGACAAGACTCGAGGGACGACGGAAGGCGGAAAGGGTTGGATCCAAAATGCACGGTGAGACAGAATTCCAATCAAGAGTCTTTTACTGAGACACGCAATAATCAAACAAACAAAGGGGGTAACAAATGAGGGCAATAAACGATCAGACCTGGTGGTGTGGTAGTAGCGGCGAACTTCCTGAAATACTCCGACAAAGACAGTAAGGTAGGAGTGGCTTTTATAGCCAGAAGGCACAATCAAGGGAATCAAGAACAGGTGCGGGACCCGGGTGAGTCAGGAAGGGACGGGCCGTCTCCAAGGAGCAGCGGAGGAGGAAACAGGAGGGGAGGGGCGCGCTCTGGATGGCGACGACGATGTGATAGTTAGTACAACTCTGCACATCTCCTTTGTTCTTAAAAATGGGCATGAGTACACTTTGTCTCCATTCTTCAGGCATCTGTTCACCATCTAAGATCTTGTTGAATAACCCAGTCAGGATCACCACCGTGGCGGTCTCCAAGACACTTCCATACCTCGATTGGTAAATCATCAGGCCCGAGTGCCTTTCCCCCCTTCATCCTCTTCAGCACCCTCCTCACTTCATCCTTGCTAATGTTTGCTACGTCTTGTTCCACAACAGTCACGTCTTCTACTCCTTGTTCCTTCTCATTTTTTTGATTTTTTTTTTTTTCCAAGATGGCGCCTGAGTAGGCAGCCATCAGCAAGTGCTCTCACGAGCCTTGCTTTTTTTTTCCTGTTTTTGTCTTGTTATTGTGTTTTCTTTTGTCACTTTATGTTGTTGTGCGTCACGTGGAACGAATACAGATTGTTTTTTTTGAATGGGAGGAATGTCGGAGCCATTTGACTGTCATCGCTGGACAGCTCGGGGGCCATTGTGGCTTTTGTGCGCCTGTAATGGGCAGAATCTTCACAGAACCCGCTTTGTTCAGCGGAAAGGTCAGTGCTGTTGGACAGTCTGCGGTTGGATGGATGCATGGCTTGAGGAGCCCGCGATAAGAAGGAAGCAGCGTCAGCGCAGAGCGCCGATGCGTATGTGGAACTGTCGCGGCTTGGAATTGAAGCGGATTTATGTGGCACAGGAGATGTGAGACAATGTCTTTTCATCAATGGATGCTACAGCTTCGTGTTTGCTTTCAACATTTAGCTTGTAGTAGACATACAAATTCCACCATGACGTCCCTGATCCACAGCTGACATGGATGCTTTGATCCTCTCCTCTTTCAACTAGAACTGCTTCATGTCATCACAAAGATGGTACAGCAAGTCCTGAAGAATGAATGACTCTGTGTCTTTGTGTTGTCATATTTGTTATTTTTGTTTGTTTTTTTTCCCAAGATGGCGGCGCGTGAACACGCAGCAGCTCCCCTCTCCTGGCAAATTGGCGTTTTCATGTTTATTATGTTTGTTAAAGTCATCATAGTGCCTTGCATGCTGGGTCCGAGAGGACAGTAATTTCATCTGTGCTGTATGTCATACATATTAGCATATTTGACAATAAAGCTGACTTTGACTTTGATAATTTGATGATACAGTGATACCTCATGACCTTGATTGTCCTCATTCATCAATTCTTCAAAGTCCTCTTTCCATCTTGCCATCACACAATTGCCACCTGTTAATACATTGCCATCTCTATCCTTAATCACCCGAAACTGCTGCAGGTCCTTACCATCTTTGTCGCTCTGTCTCGCCAGCCTGTAAAGATCAGTCTCACATTCCTTACTGTGCAGCTGAGCATACAAGTCATCATAGGCCTCTTGTTTGGTCTATGCCACCTTTACTTTAACCGTGCGCTGCATCTCCTTGTACTGGTGTCTACTCTCGTCCGTCCTCTCGGTGTCCCACTTCTTCTTTGCTAACCTCTTTCGCTGTATACACTCCTGCACCTCCCCATTCCATCACCAAGTCTCCTTATGTACTTTTCTTCCACTCGATACACCAAGTACTTTCTGACCTGTGTGTCTGATTATGTTCGCTGTAGTTTGCCAGTCACCTGGAAGGACCTCTTGCCAACCCAGTGCTTGTCTCACCTCCTTCTTAAATGTCATGCAACACTCTTCCTTTTTCAACTTCGACCATTTTGTCCTCACTTCAGCCTTTGGTTTCTTCATCTTCATCACTGCCCACGTCATCCTACACACGACCGACCTATCCTGTCTGGCTACACTCTCACCAACCACTACTTTGCAGTCACTTATTTCTTTTAGATGGCGCCGTTGACACAAAATGTAGTCTATCTGTGTACTTCTGCCTCCACTCTTATAGGTCACCCCATGTTCCTGTCTCTTCTGAAAGAAAGTATTCACAATAGCCATTTGCATTCTCTAAGCAAAGTCAACCACCATCTGTCCTTCAGCGTTCCTCATCTGGAGTCCAAACCTGCCCATCACCTCCTCATCATCTTTGTTTCCTGCGCCAACATGTCCATTGAAGTCTCCACCAATTACCACCCTCTCACTTCTCGGGATGTTCTGTATGACTTCATGAAAGTCCAACCAAAATTTCTCCTTCTCCACCAGCTCGCATCCTACTTGTGGGGAATACCCACAAACAACATTGAACATCACGCCTTCAATTTCTAGCTTCACACTCATCATTCTATCCAGGGGTGGGCAAACATTTTGACTCGCGGGCTGCAATGGGTTCTAAAATTTGACAGAGGGGCCGGGCCAGGAGCATTTGGAGGGAGTGTTTGGGCCGGAAATACTAAACCCAAAGAATTAAAGGACAACCGACGCCTCCGGACAAGTAATGTCCATAATTTGTAAAATCACTTCAAATGACTTCGACTGGGCGTATTTTACAAAGATTCCACAGCATATAGCTATAGTTTACGTTTTAAGACTCGCGCTGAATATTCATGAAGTGATGACGATCCCCATGTGACGTCACGTTTGGACCACCCCTGACCGAGAAAGCGACACACAATGCATTTTGCGGTACTTTGTTTGGTCTGAAAACTTCGTGTTGATCCGTGTTGATGGCAAAATTAGAAGGAAAACACATAATGTGATGGTGAATCGTTGTGTGTTGCACCAAGACTACTATTTGATACTAGTTGACACAACTTCCCAGCAGACAAATCAGCCCATTTCCAACGGAGCTTGGGCGCCATCTTCTGCATTTTCTGGGTGCTACATTGCTGTCATTGACAGCTCGAATTGAAATGGGAGGACTCCTTGAATCAATTGCAAACATTTATGCTTTCCATCTTCTCTGAATCTGAAGCCATTGTTTTGATTCTCGAGCAAGGCAAGACATCTTGGCGTGACGTCACGAACAAGGGGCTGGGACTTTCTGAAACTGGCCATTTCCGGATTCATTTTGAAGTCATTTTTATTGGTGTTTTTCATTGACTAAAAAGATCAGCCTGCGTGTTTTGGGTATTTTAGATGCTATAAAACGTTTTTCTGATGTCAGTAGGAAACAAAAAAAATGTTGCCGGTTGTCCTTTAAATGTAGTGTGTACATGGCATTTTGAGAACATGGTGATGCCGTTCGGACTGACCAACGCTCCCGCCGTATTTCAAAGCCTCATCAATGATGTGCTAAGGGACTTCCTCAACATATTTGTTTTTGTCTATCTGGACGACATCCTTATATTCTCTAAATCCGCAGAAGAACACCGGCAGCATGTCCAACTGGTCCTGGCGCGGCTCCTGCAAAACAGGCCCTACGTGAAGGCAGAGAAGTGCGAGTTCCACGTCCGCTCTCTGTGTTTCCTAGGGTTCATCGTGGAGCAGGGCCCGGACCATGCGTTAGTGGTAAAGGCCGACGCATCTGAGGGGTGGGGGCGGTATTATCCCAGCGCTCCCCGTCTGACCAGAAGCTCCACCCATGCGCCTTCTCCCGCCAACTCAGTCATGCGGAAGCCAACTACGATGTGGGGAACCGGGAACTGCTGGCGGTCATCCTGGCGCTGCAGGAGTCACTGGCCTGAAGGGGCCAAATACCCCTCACCGTCTTCACCGATCACAAGAACCTGGCCGCCATTCGGTCCGCCAAGAGACTTAATTCGCGCCACGCCCGGTGGGCACTGTTCCTGACCCGCTTCAACTTCACCCCCACCTACTGCCGCGGTTCACAGAACACCAAACCGGAAGCCCTATCTCGCATTGACAAGCCGGCAGAGAAGGAGGAGTTCGTCGCCAACATCCTGCCGGCGCAACACACCCTGGGCGCCCTTAGGTAGTCAAAAGTCAAAAGTCAAAGTCATGTCAAGTCAAAGTCAAAGTCAAAGTCAAAGTCAAAGTCAAAGTTAAAGTCAAAGTCAAAGTCAAAGTCAAAGTCAGCTTTATTGTCAAATATGCTAATATGCATGACATACAGCACAGATGAAATTACTGTCCTCTCGGACCCAGCATGCAAGGCACGTATAATGATTTTAACAAACATAATAAACATGAAAATGCCAATTTGCCGGGAGAGGGGAGCCGCTGCGTATTCACGCGCCGCCATCTTGGGAAAAACAAACAAAAAAAGAACAAATATGACAACACAAAGACACAGAGTCATTCATTCTTCAGGACTTGCTGTACCCTCTTTGTGATGACATGAAGCAGTTCTAGATGAAAGAGGAGAGGATCAAAGTATCCATGTCAGCAGTGGATCAGGGACGTCATGGTGGAAGTTGCACGTCTACTACAAGCTAAATGTTGAACGCAAACACGAAGCTGTAGCATCCATTGACGAAAAGACATTGTCTCACATCTCCTGTCCCACATAAATCCGCTTCAATTCCAAGCCGCGACAGTTCCACATACGCATCGGCGCTCTGCACTGACGCTGCTTTCTTCTTATCGCGGGCTCCTCAAGCCATGCATCCATCCAACCGCAGACTGTCCAACAGCACCGACCTTACCGCTGAACAAAGCGGGGCTGTGAAGATGCTGCCCATTACAGGCTCAAAAAAAGAACAATGGCCCCAGAGCTGTCCAGCGATGACAGTCAAATGGCTCCGACATTCCTCCCATTCAAAAACAGTACTGGCATATTCATGCTGCCGAAAGGCGCAACCGCTCAGCACAGTCTCCTACTTGATGATTGTCGCGGCCAAAAATGCCGTCCTCCAAAGTGATTCTCGATGCTCAGTTTGGTTAATGAAGACCACAACACCGCTAGTACGAGAAACATAAGAATGATAAGTAAGCCATGTAAAATAAATCCACATTTAAATCTCATGTTGGAAGATCTTCCGAAGGAGGCGAGAATTGAGCAGCTTTACACAACACAATACGATGTTAATGTCTGCAGACCTGTACTGGCTAATTCTCATTTCTTTAATTGTAGTTGTAATTGTAGGAGGTGGAGAAGAAGGTTCAGGAGGCTCAAGGTGGTAACCCAGTTTCCAAGGGTTGCCCGGTGGATCGCCTATTCGTCCCCCCCCCCCCCCCCCCCGCATTATGCGCCGAAGTGCTGAACTGGGGACATGCCTCCAGGATTGCTTGTCACCCTGGGGTCAATAGAACGATTCACTTCATCGGCCAGCGGTTCTGGTGGCTGGACTACAGGAGGGACGTCGCAGACTACGTGAAGGAATGCCCTGCCTGCGCCGGTGGGAAGGTCTCCCATCAACCCCCGGCGGGACTTCTCCAGCCACTACCGGTCCCTTCCCGACCCTGGTCCCATATCTCCCTGGCCTCCCCCCTTCCCGTGGCAAGACAGTCGTCCTCACCGTGGTGGACCGCTTCTCCAAGTCGGCCCACTTCATCCCGTTAACCAGGTTGCCGTCCGCCATCGAGACGGCTCAGCTCCTGGTTAACCACGTCGTCCGTCTCCACGGGATTCCGGCGGACATCGTGTCGGACCAGGGACCGCAGTTCGTGTCCAAGGTATGGAAACGTTTCTGCCGGTCCATGGGGGCATCGGCGAGCGTGTCGTCTGGCTACCATCCTCAATCCAACGGCCAGACCGAACGCAAGAACCAGGATCTGGAAGCGCCTCCACCGTCCAGCGTCATGGGCCCTCCACTTGCCGTGGGTGGAGTATGCGCACAACACCCTGGTCTCCTCAGCCACTGGTCGGTCTCCGTTCATGTCGGCCTGTGGTTATCAGCCGCCGTTGTTCCCTACCCAGGATGGCCAGGTGGAGGTCCCGTCTATCCAACACCACCTCAGATGGGCCCACCGAGTATGGAAAGAGGACAGAGGCACCCTGTCGCGCACGGCGTCCCGGAACCAACACATCGCGGATCGTCGTCGCCGCCAGGCACCGGTCTACCAGGTCAGGCAGGAGGTTTGGCTGTCCACGAGGGATCTCCGGTTGGCTGGGACATCGGCCGAATTGGGTCCGCAGACCCAAAATCGCAGTTCCCACAGACAAAAACTCATCCTGTGACTTGAGTTGTTTGCTTTCAACATTTAGCTTGTAGTAGACGTGCAAATTCCACCATGACGTCCCTGATCCACTGCTGAAATGGATGCATTGATCCTCTCCCTTTTCATCTAGAACTGCTTCATGTCATCACAAAGAGGGTACAGCAAGTTCAGAAGAATGAATGACTCTCTGTGTCTTTATGTTGTCATATTATTATTATTATTATTTTTTTTTTTTTCCCCCAAGATTGCAGCGCATGAACACGCAGCAGCTTCCCTTTCCCGGCACATTGGCGTTTTCATGTTTATTATGATTGTTAAAGTCATTATAAGTGTCTTGCATGCTGGGTCCGAGAGGACAGTAATTTCATCTGTACTGTATGTCATGCATATTAGCATATTTGACAATAAAGCTGTCTTTGACTTTGAATTTGACTTTGAGTTTTGAAAGGTGCTTAGAAATCTCATCTCATATCATTTTCCGTACCGCTTATTCCTCATTAGGGTCGCGGGGGGTGCTGGATCTCAGCTGCCTTCGGGCACGAGGCGGGGGACACCCTGAATTGGTTGTCAGCCAATCGCAGGGCACACAAAGGCATACAACAGTCACTCTCACACTCACACCTAGGGACAATTTGGAGTGGTCAATCTGCCTGCCATGCGTGTTTTTGGAGTGTCGGCGGACACCGGAGGACCCGGAGAAAACCCACGCGGGTCCGGGGAGAACATGCAAACTCCACACAGGGAGGCCGGCGACCTCTGCACTGTGAAGCCGGTGTGCTCACCACTCGACTACCGGGACGCCCATTATTATTAATAATAATATTATTATTATTATTATTATTATTATTATTATTATTATTATTATTATTATTATTATTATTGGATTAGCCTTTCTTAGTCTTGCAGTGGAGAAATGTACATTTCATAGCAGCAAAGTGATGAAAGTAAGAGGAAAGAAAGGGAAAAAGTAGAAAAACAAAATATACGAGCAGCTGTAAAGGCAGCCACTTTCGCTTCGCCATCTGGAAGTCAAAAGAACAAAAATAACAAATAATGTGACTCAACACAAATGACACAGTCATTCAATCCTCAGCACTTTCTACACCCTCTTTGTTGCATGAAGCAGATCTAGATGAAAGAGGAGAGGATCAAAATGTCCTTTGCACCAGTGGATCAGGGACGTCATGGTGAAATATGCACTTTTGCTACAAGCTAAATGTTGAAATCAAAAATGAAGCTGTCGCATCCATTGACGAAAAGAGTTGGTCTTGTTGGGGTAATTCGCACGATCAAGATAAACCCATTAGTCTGACATCCACAGTTCCACATAAATCCGCTTCAATTCCATGTCACTTATGCATGTATTCATTTTGTAAATAATACAAACAGTAATTGTAATCATTTAGGGTGGTCCGGTAGCACATCGACTTCACGGGGCAGAGGTAACGGGTTTAACTCAATTTCTGGGCTTTCTGTGTGTTCACGCTGTGCTTGCGTGGGTTTTCTCCGGGTCTAATGTGTGAGTGTAAGTGTTGATGGTTGCTTTTTTTCTGTTTCTGGTTCAGAGTGTCCTCTACCTACTGCCAGAGACAGCTGGGATAGGCTCCAGCACCTTACGTGACCCTTGTGATAAGCAGTTTGGAAGATGGATGAATCAAGGTATTCATTTATGTACATATACAGTAAAGTCTCGTTATATCGATATTCTCGGGCATCCGAAAAATATCGATATAACCGGGACTATCGATATATCCGACCCTGCGCACATGTAATTTTCTCCTCGCGGTCATAGGAATAGTATCGTAATAAGCGGTACTATCGATATAACCGATATCGATATAACGAGACTTTACTGTATGTGCATAAGTCTGTGTAAGCTCTCAGTCATATATGAGTGGTCCATCGATGAAAAGGTTTCTTCATCACCTCATCAGCATTACTATGTTGCCTAAATAGGCACTTGTACGACCGATCCAAATTGAACCTCACCCCACCAGACCGGTTTAATGAAGGATTTTGTTGTTTTATAAGAATCACTTCTTTTACCCCCCTTTCAAACCATCTATGTTCTTTCGCTAAGATTTTAACCTCATTGTGGTCAAATGAGTGGTTGCTAGCTTTTAGGTGCAAATGTACTGCCGATTGAGGCCCACTAGTATTATCCCTGCGATGTTGATCAAGTCATTTTTTGAGAATTTTTTTAGTCTCCCCAATGTATTGCTCTTTACAATTTTCATTCCTACAATGTATTGAATAAACTACATTACTTAGTTTTTCAATTGGCAGCCTTTCTTTTGGATGTACTAATTTTTGCCTTAAAGTGTTTATCAGTTTGAAATCAGTAGGATTTTTGTGTTGCCAAAGGACTCTTTGTAGTTTTTCAGAAACTCCTGCAATGTCAGGTACTGCTACTCCTCTCCTTTTTGTATCTTCAGATTTTGTGGTTTCATTCCCTATTCTTTCTTTCTGACATTTGTTAAATGACCACTGAGGGTACCCAAAGTTAGTGAGTGCTCTCTTGATATGTTTTGACTCCTTTTCTCTACCTTCAACGCTTGTTGGTATTTGTTTAGCCCAGAGGTGGGCACTCCTGGTCCTGGAGAGCCACCCTCCTGCATGTCATGTAATCAGATAATCACCAAGCTCTGTGGAAGCCTTACATTGAACCTGCTCATTTGGATCAGGTTTGTTGTAACAGGGAGACTTGGAAAACATGCAGGAGGGTAGCTCTCCAGGACCAGGAGTGCCCACCCCTGGTTTAGCCCTATGCTCAAGAGTTCTGATAACTCCTAGTTTGTGTTGTGAAAGGTGGTTAGAATCGAAAAGTAAGTATTGGTCAGTGTGCGTAGCCTTCCTAAAGACTTCTGTTTTTAGCGCTCTGTCCTCTTTTATAATTATTTTACAATCCAAAAAGGCTAGTTCTCATCTCATCTCATTTTCCGTACCGCTTATTCCTCATTAGGGTCGTGGGGGTTGCTGGAGCCTATCTTAGCTGTCTTCGGGCACGAGGTGGGGGACACCCTGAATTGGTTGCCAGCCAATCGCAGAAAAAGACTAGTTGGTTCTCTTTAATGTCTTTGCGAGTAAATTTAATGTTGATGTCTACCGAGTTGAGGTGATCTGTGAAGGATTGAATTTCTTGTTTTTTAATTATGACGAAAGTATCGTCCACATATCTAAACCAGTGTCTAGGTTTTGTCCTGGGGAAGAATGTGAGGTCCTGTTTCTCCATCTCTTCCATGTACAGATAAGTCACTATGGGTGAAACTGGTGAGCCCATAGCACAAACATGAATTTGTAAAATTTCTCCCTAAATTGAAAATACATACTTTTAAGGCAGATTTCCAATAATTGGCAGATGTGGTCCAGTTTAAGTTTGGCTCTGCAAAGAAACATCCGCCAGCAGTCTCGTCCTCACCACTGAGACTGCTGCTGGGGTTGGGACAGATGTAAAGAGAGAAGTCACATCATAAGATGCCAATGTTTCCTCAGGTTCCAATGTGAGGTCTTTGATACTCTCTACAAACCCTGTGGTGTTCTCTACGTGATATTATGTGTAACCAACGAACGGAGCTAAGATAGTTTTTAAATATTTGGCTACATTGTATGTAAAGGAGTCAATGCTACAAACAATGAATTTGAGGGGGAACCCTTCTTTATGTATTTTTGGCAGGCCATAGATACATGGCGTGGCCTCTCCCGGGTATAATCTAAAATACATCTGTTTGTCTATATGTTTTCCTTTGTCAGACTTTTGGAGACAGTCTATCATTTCTTTCTTGTATCTATTGGAATAAGTGTTAGAATCATTGATTAACCTATTTATTTTGTCTTCATAATCCAATGTGTTGAGAAGCACTGGACACCTACCCTTGTCTGCTGGCAAAATAGTAATATTTTTATCTTTTTGTAGAGTATTTAACACCTTTCTCTCTTCTAATGTTATGTTGGACGGAGGTGGTTTGGCACTACTAACAAGGGCTGATATTTTAATGCGTAGATCATCTGCCTCTGCACACAAAATTTTGGTATTTTTAATAGCCGATTCAGTACCTGTGATGTAGTCTATTGGAGGTATTGTTTTAGGAGTTACTGAGAAATTTAAACATTTGGTTAGTACAGCCTTTTCTGTCTTCTATTTACAAAGACTTTGTTGTTAACAAAAACTATTGTTTTATTTCCAGTGAATTCAGAGATGCATAGATTAGCTAAAACAGATAATAGCTTTAAAATTATAAAACATCACTCAGTGTCTGACAAATTTTGGATCCAATTCTCCCTTGAAATCTGCTCATTCCTAATTTTTCTCGTGTTTACCAGTAGCCGTGATTGTTTCTGTAAAAGTAATTTTTGAAATTTACCCTTTTGTCTGTCTTTGGTTTTGCTGTGGTGCCTCATGTATTGTATTTGTATATTTGTATATGTATTTGGTAAATTCACACACTTCCTGATAGATTTTGTGGGTAAGTTCAGTTTGTAATCACTGATAATAAGTTTCTATTTCTGACTGTTTCTTTTTTATCTCTATGTTAAGTATCCTAATTTGCAAATTTAGTATTTTCCTAGCATAATTTTGTTGCATTTTATCGGCTAAGTATCCGGGTTCCAGGGGTGCTTGCATCAATCATTTAGGAATTAACCGGCTTTATCTCCATCTAAGATTGAATCTGAGGTGGTTCTTTAAGTCAGCTAACTTTAAAAGTGGTCTTTTTCTAAGTTACGTACCAGCAGATGGATGTCTCTCCCAAAGTTGTCAGCAATACGTAAGCAATATGTAAGCTCTCAGTCGTACAGGAGTGGTCCATCGATGAAAAGGTTTCTTCAGCCGTCATCTGTACTTCTTTGAAGGTGTCGGACATTTCGCTTCTCATTCAAGATGCTTCTTCAGCTAACTAAAGTCTTACTGGTAGTATAGGCCCAATATATATCCCTACTCTCCAGACATGGCGGCGCAGGACACAGCTATGATAGATCCCTACTCTCAGGTTGGGGGGGGGGGGGGGGGGGGCAGATGACCACTCCCTGTGGCCCCACTGATTGTTGCTTAATTCCTGACTAACGACTGGCCTATTTGCCCCACTCGGAAGCACACGACCGAACAGCACCAGAGGTTAAGTTACCAACAGTCCTTATGGAAGGTGACTCTCCTTCCATAAGCCAGCAACGACCATCAAACAGGTAAATAAAACTTTATTTTACAGCAGTTTATTTCTTTAATTACAGTCCTCATGTAATGCGCCTCTCTTTCCAAACAGCAATTCCCTTTGACCTTCGACCTCCAACGCCATTCCATCAAGCCATAAATGACCATCACAAATGTAAATAAAGTGACTTTATGATACAATTCTGTGTATTTCTGTCAGAGATATGACAGTCAGACACCGTGTACAGAGACTCGGAACCAGAAAGATTGTCCCGACTGCCGGCAGGAGACGCAATCATCATGACATACGTCTGAATTCTGCGCCTCTCTGCCAAGCCATTTATTGACAGTATATGTAAAATACAGTCGTATATTAGTAAAACATAGTTTTCTTGATCATAATGACACGCCTCTGGGCGTTCTGAGCACCAACAGCTGCAAGCAGTAAAACATAAAACATTTTAATTGGTCTTTTCCATGAACTGATAAATTTGTAATCTGGCTAATCTGGCTAATCTGGCGCTTGTGCAGGATGTTTAAGCCGTAAATAACTTTGGTGAAAAAGGAGTATCTCAAGCCCTAAATTTTGTGCAAGGCCGGACCTTCTAGAATCTAGAATCTAGATTCTAGATGGAGACGACAGTTCACTTTGCCATGTCTGTTTCACTCAGATTTACTGTGGCCATGTCACATCTCGTCGCCGTCCTGGGCGCGCCCCGCCCCTCCTGTCACCTCCTCCGCTGCTCCCGGGAGACGGCCCCTCCCATCATCACGCACCTGGGTTCCCACAGCTGATTGTCATTCCCTTGATTGTGCCTTCTGACTATATCTACCGATCGCGCCATTCAGGCGCCGTCGGAGTATTCTGAAAGCCAACCTGTTACTTCCGTGCCGTCAGATCAGCTGTCACCGATATCCCTCAGTCACCTCATCCTGTTGTCCTTTTTTTCATGCGTGCCTCAGTAAAGACTTTTGTATACGAGTATCTGTCTCGCCGTGTATTTTGGATCCACACTCCCCGCTTTCCTTTCGTCACTCGAGCCCAGCCCTCGAGCCTCAAGTGACGTGATATAATACTCCGACCAACTATGGATCCCGCCGGCGAAGACAGATATCTCGCCGCCCTCACCGAGCAAGCGGAGCATTCAAGCCAGCTGGCCCGAGCCATCGCGGAAATCAGCCAAATTACCACCATGCTGGCTCAACGCTTCGAGGCGGCTGAGGCACGCATTTCCGCTCTCACGGCCAAGTCTTCCCCGCCCGTGAGTAGGCACGCTCCTCAAATTCCTCTTTCCTCCCGCTACGCAGGCGAAACCGGGCGCTGCGCTCAGTTTTTAATGCAGTGCACGCTCGTGTTTGAGCAACATCCATACGCCTGCGTTAGCGATGAGGCGAAGGTAGCCTTCATCACCAGCCTGCTCACGGGAGAAGCCGAGACGTGGGTGCTGGCCATCCGAGAATCCCGACCGGAGCTGCGCACCTCGTACCCGGACTTCGTCGCCGAGTTACGCCGGGTTTTCCATCATCCGGTGACGGAGTCCGAAGCGGAGGGGAGACTACTGGACTGCGTCCAAGGGGCCCGTTCAGCCGCGGAATACTCCGTCGACTTCCGCATCCGGGCCGCTGGCAGCGGCTACGGCGACCGAGCGTTGAGGGGGGTGTTTCGTCGCGGATTGAACACCGACCTCAAGGACGAGTTGGCTACCCGCGACGCGGGCATCACCTTCGACGACCTGGTCGCCATAGTTATCGGCCTGGATCACCGCCTTCGGGAGCGACAGAGGGAGCAGCGCGGCCGACGGCCCAGACAGCCACGCAGCCGGTCCAGATCTCCCACACCCGGCAGCGAGCGTGTGCGGCGCCTGGAGGAATCCCCCGAACCCATGATCGTAGGGGGGGGGGACGACCACACTACCCCCGGGGCTCGTCGCACCCAAGGCCCCCAGGCGAAGACCTCAGGTCCACGCAAGTCCCCGTCTAGACGGCGACCACAGCGACCTCTGGAGGTCAAATCCACGACCCCCGTTACGCGGTTGGAGCTGGACAGCGAATTAATCGGCGCGTCAAGCTCCCAAACCGTGCGGGCCCTCGTGGACTCTGGGGCCGACGGGTGCATCATTGACCCCCAGCTGGCGGACTCGTTGGGCTGCCAGCTGATTGATCTCCACCCCCCTAAGGAGATGGTCGACCTGGACGGCAGACTGTTAGCCCGAGTCACCCACCTCACGGCCCCGCTCAAACTCCGGGTCGCGGGGAACCACGTCGAGCACCGCCAATTTTTTGTTATGCCCTCCCGGAACGCGCCATTGGTCTTGGGTCTCCCCTGGCTCAAGGCCCACGACCCGTCAATCTCCTGGGAGGGTCCCACCATTCAGGGCTGGAGCCCCTACTGCTACGCTAACTGCCTGCGGTCGGCTACGGCAGGGCGTAACCCCTCCCGCGGTGGCCCGCCCGAGGCCATCTGCCTCAAAGGCGTGCCACAGTGCTACCACGACCTGCGGGAGGTGTTCAGCAAAGACAACGCCCAATCCCTGCCGCCCCACCGACCGTATGACTGTGCTATTGACTTGCAGCCAGGGGCTCCATTACCGGACTCCAGACTTTACCACATTTCACAACCGGAACGGGAAGCCCTGAGCACGTACATAGACTCCTCTCTAGCGGCGGGACTCATTCGCCCGTCGCGTTCCCCGCTGGGCGCAGGGTTTTTCTTTATCGATAAAAAGGACGGATCCCTGCGCCCATGCGTTGACTACCGGGGCCTGAACGACATCACCATCCGCAACAAATACCCTCTCCCCCTCATGGATTCGGCCTTCGCGCCCCTTCAGTCCGCCACTATTTTTTGAAAATTAGACCTTCGTAGCGCCTACCATTTGGTCCGTATCCGTGAGGGGGATGAATGGAAAACAGCCTTCAAGACACCTATAGGGCACTTTGAATACCTGGTGATGCCGTTTGGGCTCACGAACGCGCCCGCCGTATTCCAGAATCTGATAAATGATGTGCTCAGGGACTTCCTCAATGTTTTTGTTTTTGTTTACCTTGATGACATTTTTATTTTTTCTCGCTCTGCAAAAGAACACCGGCAACACGTCCGACGGGTCCTGGCGCGGCTCCTGCAAAACCGGCTCTATGTGAAGGCAGAGAAGTGTGACTTCCATTTCCGCTCTCTGTCGTTCCTGGGGTTTGTTGTGGAGCAGGGGCAGCTCAGGGCCGACCCCGCCAAAACCAAAGCGGTGGTGGAATGGCCGATCCCAAAGACGCGCAAGCAGCTTCAGCGGTTTTTGGGGTTTGCCAACTTCTACCGCCGCTTCATTCGCGGGTATAGTCAGAAGGCACTCCCCCTCACTAACCTCACGTCCACCAAGCTCCCTTTCAGGTGGACTCCCGATGCTGAGGGGGCATTCAACCGCCTCCGTCGTGCCTTCACCAACCCCCCTGTTCTGCGTCATCCCGACCCGGAGCTCCCGTTCACGGTCGAGGTTGACGCATCCGAGTCCGGAGTAGGGGCCGTCCTTTCCCAGCGCTCTCCCACCGACCAGAAGCTACGCCCATGCGCCTTCTTCTCCCGCCGGCTCAGTCCCGCCGAGGCCAATTATGACGTCGGCAATCGGGAACTGCTGGCGGTCGTCCTGGCCCTGCAGGAATGGAGACACTGGCTTGAGGGGGCTAAACACCCCTTCACCGTCTACACGGATCACAAAAACCTGGCGGCCATCCGGTCGGCCAAGAGACTTAACTCACGGCAGGCCTGATGGTCACTCTTCCTCACCCGTTTTGACTTTTCTCTCACCTACTGCCCAGGGTCACAGAACACTAAGCCCGACGCCCTATCCCGTATCCATGAGCCGGCAGAAAGGGAGGAGACCACCGCCAACATCCTGCCGACCCAGCGCATCCTGGGCGCCCTGAGGTGGGAGGTTGAGAGAAAAGTCCAGCAAGCCCAGGAAACTACCACCATCCCCAGGGGCTGTCCCAAGGATCGCCTGTTTGTCCCCCCCCCCCTCTACGCACTGAGGTGCTTATTTGGGGGCACACATCTAAGATAGCCTGCCACCCGGGGGTCAACAGGACGATCCAACTCATCGCCCAACGGTTCTGGTGGCCGGGGTTCAGGAGGGACATCACCCTCTTCGTGAAGGCCTGCCCGACCTGCGCCCGTGGGAAGGCCTCCCACCAGCCCCCGGCCGGACTCCTCCAGCCCCTACCGGTTCCGTCCAGACCCTGGTCCCACATCTCCGTCGACTTCGTGACAGGCCTTCCCCCCTCCCGTGGCAAGACGGTCGTCCTCACCGTAGTGGACCGATTCTCCAAGTCGGCCCACTTCGTTCCGTTAACCAGGTTGCCGTCCGCCACCGAGACGGCTCAACTCCTGGTTAACCATGTCGTCCGTCTCCACGGGATTCCGACGAACATCGTGTCGGACCGGGGACCGCAGTTCGTGTCCAAGGTATGGAAGCGTTTCTGTCGGTCCCTAGGGGCATCGGCGAGCCTGTCGTCTGGTTACCACCCCCAGACCAACGGACAGACGGAGAGGAAGAACCAGGACCTGGAGGCGGCCCTCCGGTGCGTGTGCCTCCACAACCCGGCGTCGTGGGCCCTGCACCTACCCTGGGTGGAGTACGCCCACAACTCCCTGGTCTCCGCAGCCACAGGTCGGTCCCCATTCATGTCTGCCTGTGGCTATCAGCCGCCCTTGTTTCCCACACAGGAGGGCCAGGTGGAGGTCCCGTCTATCGATCATCACCTCAGACGGGCCCACAGAGTCTGGAAGGAGACCAGGGACGCCCTGTCACGCACCGCATCCCGGAACCGGCGGGTGGCAGACCGCCATCGGCGGCAAGCACCCAGCTACCAGGTCGGGCAGGAGGTCTGGCTATCCACGAAGGACCTTCAGCTGGCAGGGTCCTCGGCCAAGCTGGGCCCACGCTTCACGGGTCCCTTCCCCATCGAGGCCATCCTCAGCCCGGTCTCGGTGAGGCTCCGGCTCCCACCCACCATGCGGATCCACCCCGTCTTTCAGGTTTCCCTCCTCAAGCCAGTGGAGACCAGCCCCTTAGCCCCCACGCCCGCCCCCCCACCTCCCCCCCGGATATTGGACGACGGACCAGTCTACACCGTGCGGGAGATACTGGACTCCAGGCGCAGCGGCAGAGGAGTGCAGTACCTGGTCGACTGGGAGGGCTATGGACCTGAGGAACGTCAATGGGTTCCACGTTCCTGGATCCTCGACCCATCTCTCACCCGGGCGTTCCATGCGGCTCACCCATCCAAACCTGGTGGGCCGCCGAGAGGCGTCCCTTGAGGGGGGGGCACTGTCACATCTCGTTGCCATCCGGGGGGCGCCCCGCCCCTCCTGTCACCTCCTCCGCCAATCTTGGGAGACGGCCCCTCCAATCATCATTCACCTGGGTTCCCACAGCTGATTGTCATTCACTGATTGTGCCTTCTGCCTATATCTGCCCGTCGCTCACTACCGTCTCCGTCGGAGTATTTTTGGACATTGCCGTTTCCACTTCCGTGTTGCCAGGTCTGCTGTCATTTCGTTATCTTCCTCCACTCTTCCCTGTTTGTTATTTTTTGATATATGTTCCAGTAAAGACTCTTGCTCCATCCAAGCCTGTCACGCCGTGTATTTCGGGTCCTTCCCTATCGCCAAGATCCCGTCGCTCGAGTCCTGCCTCTTTGCACTCGAGCGTCGTAACAGACATCAGCCTATCAGCTGTCCCTTCACTTGATTGACGCACTGGACACCCAATCAGATGACATGTCATTATTAGGTACAATGCATGCTCAAACAACGCACCTTAGCATTGCAAAGCTAACAAGCTAGGCGTTAGTTCCTTCCTAGTTTTTCGCTTGTTTTTTGCCTCTTAAACGTAAGATAGGGTATATAAATGCAAGATGGGGTATAAAAATGAGTGGGAGAGCTGGAGGAAGTAAGAAGAAAAAAATGTATCACTTTCATACGGAATGGGAAGTGTGGGGCGAGCACTAGGACCAGACATCTCACCCAGCAGGTGTACAGCAGGGGGTGTGTTTATGATAAGATTATTTTACTGCATTTTCCCATGTTTGAGTTAGGTCCACCTGTTAGCAGTTGGAATAAACACGTGTCTAGAATCAGTCGTGTGTGCTCCTTCCTCAACTGCTACACTAGTGACCCCGACGTGATCTGAGCACACAACCTTCCTCAACTGCTACAGGTGGATTTTTTTCCATGATGAATTTTCAATGCATCATCAAAGTGAACTCAGGTAATGGCAACAAATTTAAATCATTGTGTTGTAAATCATATGCATCAACAGACCTGGCAAGAATCATCAATACATTTCTCAATGAATATAATGGGTAATTATTTTATCATTTTGACTTGGTCATTTCCAAAGTATCTCCTATGTTGAAAAGGTTTGAGCACCCCTGTGTTAGTGGCGTACATTAACATTAGCGTACAATGAACAAAATGAAGAAAACCAAAGTGGAATACATTCGCTTGTTCGAGGTCAGTTATCAAGAAATGTATCGATGTTGTTTTGATGAGAAAAAAACGTTTGATCAAATGAGTAAAAATTGTGGAAAAATCCTGAGATCTACTGTTAAGTCATAGTTTGGCTTGAGAACAAATAATTCTCCATGAAATATTAATTCACCAAAGACACAAATGTTTTAAAAAATCACAGATATTTTTAAAGAAAATACAGTGATAGAAATCGTTATCGGGATATTTTTCAGGTTGCATTTTATGTGATAGGGTTGTAATTGTTTATCTGTGATTGTTTCCCATTTGAGTCATCATTAAAAAAAGATCCTGGTTTGTGGAAGAGGTTGGATTGTGATTTAAGGACTTTAAAAGAAAAGAGAAGTGCTTTTCATTTCATGCTTGTATATTTTTCAATGTCGATATCCAATTGGTCACGTAAAATGTTAGATTTTATCAACAAAAAGTCACTATTATTATTAGTATTGGCATTTTCGTGTTTATTATGTTTGTCAAAGTCATTATGAGTGCCTTGCACGCTGGGTCCGAGAGGATAGTAATTTCATTTGTGCTGTATGTCATGCATATTAGCATATTTGACAATAAAGCTGACTTTGACTTTTGACTTTACGACTAGCTGGCTATCTATTTGCTATCTATGGCTATCTGGCTGGCTCGCTAGCTATGTAGCTGGCTATCTATTAGCTATCTATTGGCTATCTGGCTAGCTTTCTGTGTATTTGAGTTACTTTCGGGTTGAGTGAACGCTGTCGCGTGTGGCCTTGAGTTTTTTTCTGATTATTATCTTTGGTTCAACTGTTTTTTTTTTTTTTTTTTTCGGGGGGGGGGGGGGGGGGGGTGAAAGAGCCTGGGAGAAAAAAAAAACTAACCCTTCGTTATGATTTAAGAAAAAAAAAAAGATCCTGTTTTTGGTTCGCGTGGATATCTCAAGTCCTGATAGGAGTGTGCAAATCTGACTGTTACAGCTCCCCATGTTCAAGAAAACTAAACAAACAAAGAAAAAACATCCTCAAAGACATTGGACAGAGTCGAAAGTCATATTTCATCACAGCAAATCCGCTAAAATTTGCACAAGCTGAGAAAAAGTTAAGCAGACAGCTTTACTATTTAAACAAAAAAACAAAAAAAAAAAGGCTTCCCGACAAATATTCAGTTGACAAACTCTGAAAGCGGCATCAGCACATCACGAGATTCAGCGGTAAATGCCAATGTGAAAGGCAAAAAAATCTTTTTCGCAACAAGCCCATAATATCCACAAGGATGATTTTACTTTTCTGTGTATGACTGTAAACATTTCAAAGTCATGCTTGCTCTGGTTTGTCCATATGTTTTTCACCTTGTTGATTCAGACACACAGTGAGACCTCAACTCACAAACTTAATTGGTTTCCAGAAAGTGTGTGTGAGGTGAAAAGTTAATCTTCTGAACATTTATTTCCCATAAGAAACCATTAAAATGAGAATAATCCGCTCCCAGGTCCCCATAAAACATACTTTTCTACTAAATAAGCCTTAAAACGACACAAAATATACCTTATTTCATGTATAATAAATATGCTATTGTATTGTAATAAAATAAATAAACTGTACTGTATTATAAAGTGGTTTTATTGACCATGGTGATAGTCGTTGATGGAGTTGCCTCTTGATGATATCTGAGTGAAGTTGCGGTGCTTTTTCGGCGATAATACCCTCACTCACATTGCCCCCTGCTAGCTGCTTTTCGGTCATCCAAATCAACAGAAGTTTTTCAACCTCTACCTTTGCCTGAGACCGTTGCTCAACACAGAAACACCCTTAATAGCTTCCTTGTTCTTAAAGGACAACTGACGTCACTTTTTTGTTTCTTAACTGATATCAGAAAAGACGTCTTATAGCATCTAAAATACCCAAAACGTGCAGTATGATATTTTTTATTCAAATGCAAAACACCAATAAAAATGAGTGTGTCCAAAATCTGCAAAAAATTGAGCTGCGAATTGGGCATTTTCAAAAAATCCCGCCCCCAGTTCGTCTTGCATTGCTGGAGAATCAAAACAATGGCTTCAGATTCAGAGAATATGCTTTCTTGTTACACATCCAGTTATGAATATGATTCAAATAGTTCTGAAGAGGAAAGCATACATGTTTGCAATCAAGAAGAAATTAAAGAATTTATTCTGTGCCGTTGAGGCAACATTGAGGGAAAATGTCTCACGGAGAAAGAGGCACAAAATGGCGACCTCCTGTGGCCACCTCCGTTTCTACAGGCTGATAAATTCCTTATATGGAGCTTGGAAGCCCTCTTCTGGCGGCTTTTGGGTGCAACACGAGGTCCCCAGACCAAAGAAGTACAGAAAAATACATTGACGTGATGGAAGGACCACTACAATGCGTCTTTTTTTCGGTCAGGGGCGTTCCTTTAGTGACGTCATGTATGGACTCGTCACCAACTCAAAAGCAAGACTTCCTGAATATTCAGCGCGAGTCTTAAAACGTAAAATATAGCTATATGCGGTGGAATCTTAGACCTCGGTTGTCCTTTAAGGATGGTAGCAATGGTAGACTTAGCATTCTGGTACTGAGAGGCTAAGTCACACAAACGCACACCTTGTTGGTGTTTTTCGATATCTCCTTCTTCTGCTCGACCGTCATTTACTTTTGTCTTCTTCGGCTAAACACTAGGCTGTTGTGGGGTCTTTTTCGGTACCATAGTAGCATAAGTACTCCACTCGATAACAAACCATGTCTGCACTCAAAGGGTGTGTGGAAAACTAGTCCACCAGCCACCATGGTGCTGTGTGGTTTGGTTCATCCGCCGAAAACTAGCTTGTATATATGCTCGTGAAATGAATGTTCGGGAGGCAAAAAGCTTGTGAGCTAAAGCGTTCGTAAACTGAGGCATCACTGTACTGCCAACATGAAAATAGACATTATTGTTTTTTATTTTTTTGATATTGTCCTCAAGAATAACGGGACAAAGACATTGTCTTTGAGCAGCATGTTGTTAGCTTCCTGTGGCTACTTAGCCGTTGTTGTTCTTATCAAGAAGAAAAAGAGTAAAGTCCACTTTGTAATTTTTGCCTACGAAAAAATGTAAACAGCTAGGCGGCAGCTCCCGTTCATCATGATGAAAACACGTTCTTGGTGATGAGAGAAAAATGGTGTTTTGGACATGAGTTGGCCTTGGGGGGGTTCACCTAGAAGATGAAATTCAATGTTAGTTTTACCGTCAACGTAATGTTATGAGAAATGTGTGATGTGAAGGTTGGTATGGCAGTGGTAACTCTGTCTTTATTGAGAATTAATCAGTTATGGAAGACATTTCTGAATGAGCAAAGTAGGGACGCGTTTTCCATGTAAAAGCTCTAATTCGTCCTGAGCTACCCTTCAAACCTCCTAAAAACGCAGACAGATGTTTCCAAAGGCGTAAAAATGCATTAAAAATGTGTCAAATGTTACAATTAGCTAATTGGATGAATAATATATATGTAAATAAACAAGAGTTGAGCATAAAAACAAACGAAAGAATTACAGTCAATCATCAAAATGGTGGCGATTTCGCTTTGAACTCATTTCAACTTGAATTTATTTGGGAATTGAAAATATGACATGGAACGCAATTCCCCCAAAAAACGTTTTTTTCCCCTTCCACAAGGGGGCAGCATTTGCCTTTTGCCCATGTTAGCTCTTTGTTCCAGCTTCAGCTGTTCTTAAAGCACGATAGCCTTCAGTGCTGACATGAATGTATATTATTATTATTATTATTATTATTATTATTATTATTATTATTATTATTATTATTATTATTATTATTATTATTATTATTATTATTATTTGCTATCTATTAGCTATCTAGCTGGCTAGCGAGCTATCTAGCTAGGTATCTATTCACTATCTCGCTGGCTGGCCATCTTGAGTTCATATTCTCTCTCAGATTAGGTTTTTGTCTGCCATTTCCCTGTGTGGAGTTTGCATGTTCTCCCCGGACCCGCGTGGGTTTTCTCCGGGTCCTCCGGTATCTTCCCACACTCCAAAAACATGCATGGCAGGCAGATTGACCACTCCAAATTGTCCCTAGGTGTGAATGTGAGAGTGACTGTTGTATGCCTTTGTGTGCCCTGCGATTGGCTGGCAACCAATTCAGGGTGTCCCCCGCCTCGTGCCCGAAGACAGCTGAGATAGGCTCCAGCAACCCCCGCGACCCTAATGAGGAAGAAGCGGTACGGAAAATGAGATGAGATGAGAGATTTGCTTTCTCATCAGTGGGCTTTTTGGTAAAATGCTTCAAAAGCATCTCAGGCAACTTTAGCATCGTGAGCGATTGCCAGACTGGTCAACACTTTTTCTGGGTGACTCATGTTTCCGTAAAACTATCAGAACACCTCTTGGTTTCAGGGGTGAATGATGACGAAGCTGCGCGCGCACACACACACACACACACACACACACGCACACGCACACACACACACGCACGCGCACGCACACGCACACACACATACACACACACACACACACGCACACACACACACACACACACACACACACACACACACACACACACACACACACACACACACACACACACACACACACACACACATACAGTGATACCTTGGCTTACGAACTTAATAGGTTCCCAGACAGACTAAGGCGAAAAGTGTGCATCGCAAAAATCAATATCCCATAGGAAACCATTAAAATAAGAATAATCCGTTCCCAGGTCCCCATAAAACATCATTTTCTACTTTTTAATTTTCTAATCCTTAAAACTACAAAGATATACCTAATTTTATGTATAATAAATGTGCTATTGTATTATAATTAAAGAATTATACTGTACTGCATAATAAATTCATTTTATTTACCTTTGTGATGGTCGTTGATGGCTTGATGGAATGGAGTAGCATTAAACACTTGATGAACGTAGCTGTTGGGGTAATTCACTATACAAACATCTTTAAACATCGCTTTCTAATCTTTGTTTACGTTTTGGACTTCCTGATACGTCATATCCTGCCTTCCTTTACATGATGTCGAATCTACATTACGTCACACACTGTGCGCCGTATAAATGCTCTCCCATTGCAGTTCGTCTCTCTCTCTCCTCTCCATGCCTCCTCCTTGGAGGATGTCTCTGCTCGCTTCAAGATTAAACCAACTTTCTGTTCAAAACCTGGCTTCCTGATGATTTAACCATCCTCTGCCATCAACGCCCGTAGAAGCAATGAATCAGGGACGAACGATCAAAATAAACCCATTAGTAGCCTTCTTCTTTCACCATCTTGAGGAATGATCCCTTGTAGGTGCTTTCTCTGCGATAATTTTATCTAGTTCCTCATCAATTGTGTTCTGTTTAGCTGGGTTGATAGCTTTTTGCATCAAGTGTGTCTGTACACTTGTAGCAAAAAGATATCAACTTTAACAACTTTTGCTTTCTCATCAGTTGGCTTTTTGGTAAAATGCTTCAAAAGCGTCTCAGGCAACATTAGCATCGTGAGCGATTGCCAGACTAGTGAACACTTTTTCTGGGTGACTCTCAAATAACCCGTACAAGCTACAGATGGCTTGTTATTTGTGGAACCTGATTAATGGGAATTTTAACCTTGTAGTCTACATCAAAGTACGACTACTATCAAAGTTCAAACGAGTCCAAACTTCACTGTTTGCTATCCATTTTCTCACTCTCTCTCTGTCGTCTGCCTGTCTCCTTATTGTTTAAACCACCTCCCCTCACTGCTGCATTCTTGACCCATCACGTGACTTCAACCGAAGACTGGGGTCGGGGAATAGAGGACAAAAAATAATGTCGGCAGCCATTTTATTTTTGGGAGAATGGCTTCACTCTCTGTCTGTCAACCCCCCCTCACCACTGCTGCATTCTTGACCAATCACGTAGATTAACGGACGACTCGGGGCGGGGAATAGAGGACCAAAACAAGCCGGATGCCATTTTCTTTTAGGAGAACGGGCTCGTCGCGAACAACACATCACGCATTGTGGCAGCTCTGTGTGTATCCCGAAAAATAGTTCGTACGCCACGGTAAAATGTTCATAAATTTAACGTTCGTAAACCAAAAAGTTCGTAAGCCAAGGGGATCGTAAACCGAGGTAACACTGTATATACACGATACAAATATCACACACAAACACACACACACAGACACAAACCAAATCAAGTACCTGTCGGGAGCTACTTTCAAAATGGTGGTCTCTCTCTGGATCACCAATCGATGTGCCTGGGAGGAGCCGAGGCTCGCGGGAACCTGTTCATGGTATCGTCGTATGTTGGGATGCTGGCACAGGAACAAAATTATTAGCAGCCATAAATAGGGGGGGGCACCTATTCAGGTTAAAACAAGAAGCTTATTAGGCAGGAGAGAGAAACATGAAGTGTTACCCAAACAGACACTGTCACTGAAAAATGTCAAATCGGCACATACAGTGATACCTCAGCTTACATACGCTTTAGCTCACCAACTTTTTGCCTTATGAACATTAAATTCACAAGCATATAGTCTTGGCTAATGAACTAGTTTTGGGCGGACGAACCAAACTACACAGAGGCGGACTAATTTTCCACACCCCCTTTGAGTGAATACGTGGCTTGTTATCGAGTGGAGTACGTTTAATACTAATACATTGTATTTACAAGCGCTTTTCAAAACTCGCAACGGCACTTTACAGGCACAGGATAAGGCACAAACTTGCCCTGCCTATAAAGTAGGGTTACTACTAACCTCTCAATTACTTTCTGATCTCATCAGTACGGCACTAGTTAATTGTTCAGAACTATCTTTGCGATGCTAATTTGTGTTTGCATAGTCATCAAATTTTTTGGCAATTTTCAGGTGTTACGTGTCCGGCTTAGAACGTGGGGTGACTATTAACCTCTCAATTATGATCTGATCTCATCAGTACAGCACTAGTTCGGAACTATTTTTGTGATGACTGATAGAGTGTTTTTATGCACATCCGTAAACATTATGTTATTCCATGTTTAGCTTAGTACATTTTATGTTATTTCATGTTTAGCTCAGTAGATATTATGTTATTGCATGTATAATTTAGACGACATGGAATTATGAAGCTTATTAGTTGAATAGTTGTGAAAGCAGAATGTAACAAGTATCAACTTTCAGTCTGATGTCCTCCAAATACTTGTCTGTAGCTGATTGGACAACAGATCGCTGCTGTGTTCTTTTAAAACTAGTCTGAGCGGGCGGGCTTTTGCTTTTTGTTCTTCTTGTGTTCGTGTGCTCTTGGCTCCTCGCTCCGACGAGAGATGTGCTCCCTTTGTTTCATGATAATAAAGTAGTTTTTTGTTCACCATCTATCATCCTCGCTGGTATTTCATCACAGAACTTCGTTGAACACCGAACCAGACGAGAAACAAGAATTAGAATCGAACAATGACTATTTTATATTTGAGTTAGTGGTGTACATTTCGCTGGTGGGTCTGGCTATCGCTGCTCTCCCGCAGACATGGTTTGTTATCGAGTTGAGTACTTTTGCTCTAATGGGACCGAAAAAGACCCCACCACAGGCTAGTTTTAAGCGTCCCGGTACCAGTACGCTAGGTCGACCGTTGCTCCCATCCATTGACAACTACCATCACAAAGGTCAATAAAACGACGGTATTATACAGTACAGTTTATTTATTTCGTTAAAATCCAATAGCATACTTGTGATACATACAATAAGGTATATTTTTGTGTAGTTTTGAGGCTTATTTAGCAGAAAATTCAGTTTTATGGGGACCTGAGAACATATTTTCATTTGAATGGTTTCTGATGGGAAATAAATGTTTGGAAGATGAACTTTTCAACTTACACACACTTTCTGGGAACCAATTAAGTTCGTAAACTGAGGTATCACTGTATTTGATTAAGAATACAATCCAGGTGAATTATGTTGATTAAAATGTTTTTAAAATGTCAGTCGTTGGAGTTTGTTTTTTTTGCAGTGCCAGTACTTTGTTTGTTTTTCCGCTTCCTGGGTTTTATCTTCCATTTTATTTTCACTTTCAAACAAACTATTTTTTTATTTTTTTATTAATGCGACAGTACTCGATCGCTGGAAACATGTTTGTACAAGACAAAATGAGAACATTTCTTTAGCCGTCATCTGTAATTCATTGAAGGTGTCGGACGTTTCGATATATATATATATATATATATATATATATATATATATATATATATATATATATATATATATATATATATATATATATATATATATATATATATATATATATATATATCAGGTCAGAAGGAATTGCATTGTGTCTTTTTAGATCTGGAGAAAGCGTACGACAGGGTGTCCAGAGAAGACCTGTGGCATTGCATGAGAAAGTCTGGAGTGACAGAAAAGTATGTCAGAGCGGTGCAAGAAATGTCTCATGACTGTAAGACAGTTGTGAGGTTTGCTGTCGGTATGACTGAGGAATTCAAGGTGGTGGTGGTACTCCACCAGGGGTCAGCTCTGAGCCCCTTCTTATTTGCTATGGTGATGGACAGGCTGACAGACGATGTTAGACAAGAATCTCCTTGGACCATGATGTTTGCAGATGACATTGTGATCTGTAGCGAGAACGGGGAGCAGTTGGCAGAGAAACTAGAGATGTGGAGATATGCCCTGGAAAGGAGAGGAATGAAGATCAGTCGCAGCAAGACGGAATATTTGTGTGTGAATGAGAGGGATCCAAGTGCAAGAGTGATGCTACAGGGAGAAGAGATAAAGAAGGTGGAGGATTGTAAGTACTTGGGGTCAACTGTCCAGAGCAATGGAGAGTGTGGAAAAGAGGTGAAGAAGCGTGTCCAGGCAGGCTGGAGCGGCTGGAGAAAAATGTCAGGTGTGATGTGAGATAGAAGGGTTTCAGCTAGGATGAAAGGAAAAGTGTATAAAAGAATGGTGAGACCAGCCATGATGTTTGGACTGGAGACCGTGCCCTTGAAGAAATGAAAGGAAGCAGAGCTGGAGGTAGCGGAGCTGTAGAAGGTGTTGAAGAAGTTGAGGTTTTCTTTGGGAGTGACCAGGTTGGATAGGATCAGGATTCCTTTTCGCGTTACACACTCTGTCTGGGAACTAATTAAGTTTGATTTAGAAAGCTTCGACTCCCTTCTTTCATCAGAAAAAAAAGAGTTAATTCCCAAGTTAGATGGGTCTGGAGTTATATGAGCTGGAAATGTGGGCGGGTGTTCAAAATACAATGCAATACATACATATTGGTTGATATAGCGCTTTAACATGGAAAAGGGGGAAATGATGCCCCCTTGTGGAAGGGGAAAACATAGCCAGAGGTCTGATAATGACGAAAACCCTGGCACTGGAATGGACACATTTTTTGGACATCGTCTGGCAGTGAATGAGTTAAGATAAATAATGAGAAGATATTTGTTTCATGTTTTTCTCTCTGCCTGATGTTACAGGCTTATTATAGTCAACCGGTGAGAAAAAAGAATACCCATGCAGTTACTGTATTTTTTGTTTTTCGGTGACATTGAAGTGAAAAGGAAAAGAAGCAGAATCCCAAGTGTTTTTTTGCCATGCTTGCCTCTCTGGAAACAAAAGGATCAGGTGCACATTGACGGGACTTTGGCTGATTCTAAATTAGAGCAGATCATCATTTTGTGGCACACATCATACGTGACGTGCACGATGTTCATCTTGCTGCTAGATCTCAGACAGAATTCAGTGAACAAACACAGTGCAGCCCATCCTCTAGCATGTTTGTGGCTCTGCTGTACGTCAAACCTGTGACAGGCGTTATCGAGAATGGTGCAATAAAATTACATACCGGATTTTCCGGTGTATATGGCGCACCTAAAAGCCTTGATTTTCTTCCAAAGATGACCCTGCGCCTTATCTCATCTCATCTCATTTTCCATACTGCTTATTCCTCATTAGGGTCGCGGGGGTTGCTGGAGGCTATCTCAGCTGTCTATAGGCACGAGGCGGGGGACACCCTGAATTGGTTGCCAGCCAATCGCAGGGCACACAAAGACATACAACAGTCACTCTCACACTCACACCTAGGAGTGGTCAATCTGCCTGCCATGCGTGTTTTTGGAGTGTGGGAGGAAACCGGAGGACCCGGAGATAACCCACGTGGGTCCGGGGAGAACATGAAAACTCCACACAGGGAGACCGGACCGGGACGCGGCGACCTCTGCACTGTGAAGCCGGTGTGCTAACCACTCGACTACCGGGCCGCCCCTGCGCCTTATAATAATAATAATAATAATAATAATAATAATAATAATAATAATAATAATAATAATAATAATAATAATAATAATAATAGCGAAGGAGTCCAAGATGGCGCCCAAGTAGGCAGCCGTCAGCAAGTACTCTGATGAGCCTTGCTTCTTTTGTTGTTTTTGTCTTGTTTTGTGTTTTCTTTTGTCACTTTGTGTTGTTGTGCATCGTGTGGAACGGATACGGATTCTTTCTCAGCATTTTTGGCCATGACAATCATCAAGGAGGAGTCTGTGCTGAGTGGTTGCGCTTTTTCGGCAGGATGAATATGCCAGTACTGTTTTTGAATGGGAGGAATGTCGGTGCCATTCGACTGTCATCGCTGGACACCAAAGGGGCCATTGTGCTTTTTTTGCGCCTGTAATGGGCAGCATCTTCACAGCCCCGCTTTGTTCAGTGGAAGGTCGGTGCTGTTGGACAGTCTGCGGCTGGATGGATACATGACTTGAGGAGCCCGCGATAAGAAGGAAGGAGCGTCAGCGCAGAGCGCCGATGCGTATACGGAACTGTCGCAGGATGGAATTGAAGCTGATTTATGGGGGACAGGAGATGTGAGACAATCTCTTTTCGTCAACGGATGCTACAGCTGCGTGTTTGCTTTCAACATTTAGCTTGTAGTCGATGTGCACATTCCACCATGATGTCTGTGATCCACTGGTGAAGAGACACTTTGATCCTCTCCTATGTCATCTGTAACTGCTTTATGTAACAAAGAGGGTATAGAAAGTGCTTAAGAATGAATGTCTCTCTGTGTCTTTGTGTTGCCATGTTATTTGTTATTTAGGTTTTTTTTTTGTTCTTTTGACTTCAAGACGGCGCCGCAAGAGTGGCTGCCTTTCCAGCAGCTCCTGTATTTTGCTTTTCTACTAATTTCTTTCATAACTTTGCTGCTGTGAAATGTAAATTTCTCCACTGCGAGACTAATAAAGGCAAATCCAATCCAATAATAATAATAATAATAATAATAATAATAATAATAATAATAATAATAATAATAATAATAATAATAATACATTTCATTTATAAGCGCCTTTCAAAACTCTCAATGTCAATTTACAGTTACAGGATACGTTTTTTTTCTGTGGGTAAGCAGCGGCAGCCACAAGCGCCAGCGTTCACTCAAGTCATAATAACTCAAATAGATAGAAAGCTAGCTAGAAAGATAGGAAATACATAGCTAGCTCGGTAGCAAGATAGATAGCTCAACAGGCTACGGGAGGAATGTAAAAAAAATATATATATATATATATATATATATATATATATATATATATATATATATATATATATATATATATATATATATATATATATATATATATATATATATATATACACACACAGTAAAGTCTCGTTATATCGATCTCTAGCTTCTTACGATACTATTTTCATTTCCCTTGCACATTTCTAGTCTTTTTATGTATAATTAGTACCGTTTAGTACGATGACCGGTTATTACGATAATCCGGTTATTACGGTGCTCCTTTTCATCCCCCCAAATGTTGCTGTTTATATCGATACATCGGTTGCGCCATTGGTCGACTTGGTCACGTATCTTGGTCACGTGACATGTCATCGGTCGCGCCATTGGTCGACTTGGTCACGTGACTTGGTTACCCACTGCCCACTGTACTGTATATGAATGCAATCGTTTTTTGCAACAATGTTTCTTGTTTTGTCTGCTGAAGCGTGATGATTTTAAAAATTATTAACTTTCCATACTGTGTATTAAAGGACAACCGATGACACTTTTTATTCAAATGCAAAACACCAATAAAAATGACTTCACGCCAAGACGTCTTGCAATGCTTGTGAATCCAAACAATGGTTACACATCCAGTTATGAATATGATTCAAATACACTGTAGTTCTGAAGATTAAAGCATACATGTTTGCAATCATTAAAGAATTATATGTGCCATTTTGAGGCACATGTCGTTGTGCCTCAAATATATATATATATATATATATATATATATATATATATGATATATATATACACAAGTGGGTCAAACAAGGTCTTCTTTGAATATTGGTAGCCTTGATTTTATAATAATAATAATAATAATAATAATAATAATAATAATAATACATTTAATTTATAAGCCAGCTCGCCAACTAGATAGCTAATAGAGAGCAAATAGATAGAAAATACATAGCTAGATAGATAGCCAGCTAATTTAAGCATTTAATCAATCACACTTCAGCCATCACCCACCATATGTTCGAGGTTTGTTACTCTTGTGCTGTTCTAATAGCAAAGGTGCTTCAGCAAAAAAATCGGGAGCGATTTGTCATTGTTATACAATGGTGTGCCTTATACGTGAAGTTATCTTGAGCCAAAACAGGTCTCACAACGACTGTCAGCAGCGACAGACTCCATTTCCCGCTGTAGAAGAAGCCTATACTGTAATGCCTTATAATGTGGTGTGCCTTATATTTGGAAAACTTTTATCTGTTTATATATTTAAAAAATATATTATTATTATTAATTTAATTAGTGACATTCAGTGTATTATCTATCGAGCTGGCTATATTTTAGTTATATAACTATCTAAGTGGCTAGCTATCTAGCGAGCTAGCTGTTGACTAGCTATTTGCTATCTACTATCTGGCTCGCTAGCTTTCTATCTGTGTATTTAATAGTGACATTCAGTGTATTAGCTAACGAACTATCCAGCTAGCTATTAGCTATATAAATATCTAGGTGGATAGCTATCTAGCTAGCTATTTGTTGGCTATCTATTAACTCTCTATTAGCTGGTTAGCTAGCTTTCTATCTATTTACTTCCGGGTTGAGTGAACCCTGGCACCTGTGGCTGCCGCTGCTCACCCACAGAAAATTTATCCTGTGACTGTAACCTCACCTTGAGTTTTGAAAGGTTCTTAGAAATGAAATGTATTATTATTATAAAACTTTTATAATTGTACATATTATATTTGAAAAACTCCTTTGGTTCATTGAAAGTGCACCTTTACTTCGATGCGCCTGATATATGTAACACGTTTGAAAATACACCATTCATTGGGGGTGCGCCTTGTACTCCCATGCGCCTTATACACTAGAAAATACGGTAACTCAGATGAATGTAGACTAAGGATGAAAAAAAAGCTATGAGGTCATATGCATTGTCCGTTGAACTCTGGGAAAAACAAACAACAAACCCCAAAATTCAAAGCAAACCCAGATAAATGGTTGACCACGTACAATCAACACACATCATCGTTGGCTTTAAAGGACAACCGACGTCTCCGGACAAGTTGTGTCCATAATTTGTAAAATGGCTTGAAATGACTTCTACTGAGCGTATTTTACAAAGATTCCACCGCATATATCTATATTTTACGTTTTAAGATACGCACTGAATATTCCGGAAGTCTTGTTTTTGAGTTGGTGACGGGTCCCTATGTGACGTCACTGAAGGATCGCCCCTGACCGAAAAAAGGACACATTGTAGCAGTCCTTCCATCACGTCAATGCATTTTGCTGTGCTTGTTTGGTCTGAAAACGTCATGTTGCACCAAAAAGAGCCAGAAGAGGGCGACCAAGCTACATATAAGGAATTTATCAGCCTGTGGAAACGGGTTGATTAATTCCTCACAGGAGCTCGGTCGCCATTTTCTGCCTCTTTCTTTGGTGATCCATTTCCCCCCAATGTTGCCTCAAAATGGCACGGAATACATTCTTTAATCGATTGCAAACATGAATGCTTTCCTCTTCAGAACTATTTGAATCATATTCATAACTGGATGTGTAACAAGAACGCATATTCTCCGAATCTGAAGCCATTGTTTTGATTCTCCAGCAATGTAAGCCGTCTTGGCGTGACATCACGAACTGGGGGCCGGACTTTCTGAAAATGCCCAATTCGCAGCTCAATTGTTTGCAGATTTTTGACACTTTAAGTCATTTTTATTGGTGTTTTGCATTTGAATAAAAATATCATACTGCGTGTTTTGGGTATTTTAGATGCTATAAAACGTTTTTCTGATGTCAGTTAGGAAACAAAAAAGTGACGTCGGTTGTCCTTTCAGTTAGGCAATCTACTGTATTTTTAAGTGTATAAGGCGCACCAGAGTATAAGGTGCGACGGAGTATAAGGCGCACCCTCAATGAATGATGTAATTTCAAACTTTTCCATATAAAGTGATACAACAGCGTATAAACTTAATTGGTTCCCAGAAAGTGCGTGTAAGGTGAAAGGTTCGTCTGCCAAACATTTATTTCCCATACTAAACCATTAGAATGAGAATAATCCGTTCCCAGGTCCCCATAAAACTTAATTTTCTACCAAATAAGCCTTAAAACTACACAAAATATACATTTATGTATAATAAATGTGCTATTAGATTGTAATGAAAGAAATAAACTGTACTGTATAATCAAGTCGTTTTGTATAATCAAGTCGTTTTATGTACCTTTGTGATGTAGTTGTATGTTGTAGATGAATAGATGGCGAACTTCTAGGTTGCCTCTTGATGATATCCGAGTGAAGTTGCCGTGCTTTCTCGGCAATAATACCCTCACTAACAATGTCCCCTGATAGCTGCTTTTCGTTAATCCAAATCAACAGATTTTTTTCTTTCGTGTCCTCTTTGGCTTAACACTAGCCTGTGGTGGGGTCTTTTTCGGTCCCGTAATGGTGAAAGTATCCACTTGATAACAAACCAAGTCTACACTCAAAGAAAAATGTTAACGATAACCAGTCCGCCAGCCACCTTACTAGTTGTAAGGTTCGTAAGGCGAAAAGTTCGTGGGCTAAAGTGTTCGTAAGCTAAGGTATCACTGTATAAGGTACACCCTTCAATGAATGAAAAAGAAAGCCTAATATAATATATGAATAGATAAAAGTTTTCCAAATATAAGGCCCACCACATTATAAGGCGCTACAGTAGAGGCTGGGGTTACGCATACTTCTTCTACAGGGGGTAATGGAGTCGTAGTTGCGAGACCTGTTGTGTCTCAATATGACTTTACATATAAGGTGCACCGGCATATAAGGCACAGGATCATCTTTTGAAAATCAAAGCTTTTGGGTGCGCATTATACACCGGAAAATACGGTACTTCAATAGGGCAAGGCATTTTTTTCGTTTTTTTGATCAATCAGCTGAAATGCTTGAAAACAAAATCTGAACCAAATCTAAATATGAAGCCACAGTCCAGTGGATAAAAGTTTGTGTATGTGTGCGCATGCTCCCATCACCGCATTGCATGCATTGAACGACCAAGGGGGTATATTTACCTGCTCACTGGGGGGTTTAGGATGGCTTGCGGGGGCTCCCTATGATAACCATTATTACCACTTTCCATACTGAAAACAAAACATTGCATACAAACACAAAAAAGCATGGAAGATGTGACATGAAACGTGGTCCTTTTCATTGAGGGAGGGCGTTGTTTATCTTTTTCTGTTATTTACAACCATACACAGTCAAGATTTTGTAAGGTCGCCATAGCGACAGCCCTTCGGTAAAAGCTAAAGGACGCTTTTTACCCTCATGAAACAGCACCATGAATTGGTCGTCGTAAACAGTTCGGCAGTGGATTCGGAGAAACGGACGTTTCATGGAAAAATAAAAAACAATAAAGTTCAGGTTTTCAAGAAGAGAAAGAGGCCAAAAGCAAAAAAAAAATAATAATAAATATACGATGAAGGGTGAGCTGGATGATAGGAAATAGTAGAAATGGTTATCACAAAGTAAAATGCCAAGTCCCGGAAACGGACGAACTACGAGGATAGAAAGAAAGGAAGAAATAAAAGCGGGAACAAAAGAGTTAAGGTCAAACAAAAAAAGAAATCTCACTCATACAGGTATCATCCGAGTTACGACCAGATTCCGTTCCGAAAAAATGTTCGTAAGTCAAATGGTCGTAAGTTAAAATCCATTCAAAATGGCCGACGTGACGTTGACCTGACAGGATAGTAGACGATGTCAATCTGTTGTTTTTAAGCAACGTTTTCTATTGAATACTATTATATACCAAACTGTTTACACTGCATTTATAAATCTTGTAACTTTTAGTGCCATTTTTATCATTTTATATTTCGTATTATCGATTTTTGTGACTGTAAAACTGTACTTGCAATGTATACAAAAATGTTTACTTTATAGTTCATTTAGAAATGTTATACTTACCTTTCAGTGTCATTTTTGTCATTTTATATATCATATTATCGATTTTTATTACTGTATAACTGCACCTGCTAACAGCCAGAAGAGGTCACCCGACACACATGCTCGGATTCAGGCGGACACCGAAGGAAAAAAAGCAGTGTACAGTACTACAAATGTTGCCAATACATTATCTGCACTGTATAATATTTTCTTTCTAGCTGGATGGCCGGCTATCTAGCTAGCTATCTCTTAGCTATATAGCTGCCAAGCTGGCTGGCTAGCTATCTATCTATCTATCTATCGGCTATCTATTTATTTCCTATCTATTGGCTATCTGTCTAGCTAGCTAGCTATGTAGCTTGCTATTTATTAGCTATATGACTATCTAGCTAGTTAGCTAACTTTCTAGCTGGCTATCCATTAGCTAGCTGGCCAGCTTTCTATCTATTTGAGTTACTTCCGGGTTGAGTGAACGCTGGCGCGTGTGGCTGCCGCTTCTCACCCGCAGAAAAACCGATCCTGTGACTGTCAGAGTTTTGAAAGGGGCTTAGAAAGAAATGTATTATTATTTTTATTATTATTATTATTATTATTATTATTATTATTATTATTATTATTATTATTATTATTATTATTATTATTATATTATTATAACTACTGTATTGAGTGTGGTAACGCAGTAGATTGCTGTGCGAGTGTGTGACATGCTGGCTGGCCAAAATTCAGTGACGTGCAGTCAGTGGAGGCAGGGGAGGCAGTGCCTCACCTGTCATCATGGAAAGCTGTCATGGAAATATCAAATGAAAAAATAAATTAAACAGTTATATGTATTTAGTGATTTGTACTTTAAAGTTCTTGTCCATTTAACTTCACCGTTTTCGCTGAATTTTCACATTTACCGTTCAAATACTAAGTAGAGACGAGCAGTGAGGCACCAGCCGGCTGATCCTCACTATGGATTGCGCAATCACTATGCTTACTGTGCTGGCTTGCTCTGCAGTGAGACCGCATTGCTATCATTCTGCATATCGCTATTAAAGCGTTGAAACACGTTTCGTATATGAACTAAATTTCTACAGTTTAGCTGGTGTATATAATGTAGAGTCATTGTACATTATAAACACTGTACTCCAGTGTATATTTTGTTTTATCAAAACGCTGTGCGTAGGTGAGGCACACAGTTCTCCCGCCTCATGACAGGTAGGGGGCGCTTGTGATTCCAGAGATACTTCTTCCACCACGTCCGCAGAATAATACAATTAGAGACAGAAAGCTACAGTAAACAGTTAGCAAGTAAAGTGCAACCCTGCAGTCATTTTTTCGTGTTGCTTGCCCTCACTGTCAGAATGGAGGATTACATATCTAAATTGAAAGAATTTTCTCTACTGGACTTTCAATCGAAGCAGGAGGTAATAATTAAAGGAAGACCAAAACCGGAGCTAAAAGGTTTGCTTCAGACAACGGGACACAATAATCGCTCTTTTCAGGCGGACTGGTACACACGAAAAGGCTGGCTGTGTGGATGTCCAGCAAGAAACCGCCTTTTCTGCTTTTCCTGCCTTCTGTTCTCAATTTGTGACAATGTTTGGACTCAAATGGGATATTGTGACCTGAAAATTTTACAACGGAGCCTCATCAAAAATGAGCGAAGACTCAACATCAGCATCCACAATGCTAAGGTAAAGGAGAACCGGGAGATTTTAAAAGATCTCATTAATGCCACCTGCCTCCTTGCCAAACAACAGCTGGCATTTCGTGGAAATGATGAAAGTAAGGGCTCTGCTCATCGTGGCAACTATGTTGAACTATTACATGCTTTCGCTCAGAAAGATGACAGGCTAGCGAGTCATTTTGGGACATCCACTATATTTTCTAGCCTGTGAAACAGAATACAGAACGATTTAATTGAAGCAGTTGGTGATGTCATTAGAAATGACATTAAAAAGGAGATCGGTGCAGCCCCATTTGTTGCTGGAGAAGTAGACGAGATTGTCATTCTCAGCACTGAAAACATACAGTCGGAACAGGACTGATCAAGGACGACTTTCTTCACTGGCAGTCATCTCCGTTGAGACAGAGAGACTTTTAAAACTGAAGAAAGATAAGGAAGGCTTCTACAAAGAAGTTATCGATGCCTTTCTTCAGAAGGAGCGGCGCATGGACTAAAGGTAACACGATAAAAACGTTTTTTTAAATTATGTTTTTCTATGCTACAGTTTGTATATATAAAAAATGCTGACATGAAATTTTAAACAAAATACGTTAACTGTTGCCAATCAAATGGTGAATAAACTACTCTGTAGAGTTCATATGTTTGTAAATCTGACTATGATGACGTCAGTGCCTCACCAGCCATGAACCTCACCGCACGTCACTGCCAAAATTGTAGTACGCGTTGCCGGTTGCTTGCGCGTTGCGGTGCCCAGGCACACAATTAAAAAAAATAATAATAAATAAATAAATAACTAAATAAATAAAAATAAAAATGGGGGTTCGTTACTTGCGTCAGTCGTAACTCGGATGTTACCTGTATTTCATTCTGACAGTTCTGCGTGATTAAAAACAAAACAAAACCAAAAGACTCACTCGTCATAAACGTCCTCCGTGTCCATTCTGCGGTAAAACTTGGCCAGCTTGACGGCAAGGACGATGCTCGGGATGAGCAAGAGTGTGCTGCAGCCCAGGCCCATCCAGAACACATTCTGGACCAAAAACACACCCCTGATGCATTAACATCAGCAAATTGAATTGTACTTTGTCATAATAATACATTTTCAAATGAAGTTTTTGGGGAGAACCAATAGGATGACCTGCACCCCTCAGAATTTTTTTTAATCATCTTACAGTATTTGGAAGTAGCATCTTAACTTTCAGTCCTAAAATATATATATATATATATATATATATATATATATATATATATATATATATATATATATATATATATATATATATATAGATATAGATAGATATAGATAGAAACAGCCAAATTCAATAAAGTAAACATTTTAATTTGTAGTTTTTATGATATCTCATATACGTCTGTGTAAGCTTTCAGTCATACAGGAGTGGTCCATCGATGAGAAGGTTTCTTCAGCCGTCATCTATACATCTATAGGTTTTTGCTGGTAGTTTTGGCCCTACTCTGCTATCATTGGTCCCTGCTCTTAGGTTGGGGGGAGCAAAAGACTCCTCCCTGCGGCTACACTGATTACTTCTATTGTCCTGCCTGAGTATGGGGTCTACGACTGGCCTGATTGCCCCATTTGATCTGGTATCACCTCATCAGCATAACTCACCCTATGTGGTCGCAGAAGTCTGTTGTAAGAACGATCCAAATTAAACCTCACCCCACCATGGCGATTTAGTGAAGGGTTTTGCTGTTTTATAAAAATAGCTTCTTTTACTCCCTGAGTTTAACCTCATTGTTGTCAAATGAGTGGTTGCTAGCTTTTAGGTGCATATGTACTGCAGATTGAGGCCCACTAGTATTATTCCTGCGATGTTGACAGTCTTTTTTTGAGAATTTGTTTAGTCTCCCCAATGTAGGATCACGTAGCAACATGCGCTAATCGTAATAGACCTGCGCCGGTGCTGGCGCAGTTGAGTTCCAAAGTGGCAGTCAAAATGCGGAAATGGCGCAAGGGCGCCGCCCACATGCATCCCTGTTTATTGTATGCAGAAATTCTCTACCATGGAATCCACCAGGAAGCTGCAGGCAAAGATTTCCATGGTGTCCAGCACATTGCTGAAAGGCTTGCACGGCGCCACCTCCAAGGCCAACTGCATCAAGACACAAAAACCTTCATTCGTCTCACGGAACGCTGCACTGCATATTCATATCATTTATGATATGAATATATATCATATCATTTATTTTCATATCATATAGTGATTACATTTTATAAATATGTTATGACAGTATTATGACTTACAGATGTCTTGACCCATTCTGTGTATTGATGGAAGTAACCTACAATGGTTGATGTGTATTTTGCACTTTCCTGAAGTGGAAATACATTAAAAAACAATCAATTCAATGATGGTAATATGACATAGCAGATATCTATAATGGGAGTCATGATGGTACCCGCTCAATAAGATGTGTTGCATTCTGGGAGATGAGATACTGGGCTGCATTGATGGCGTCGAGTATGGCCAAGACCTTGTTCTATGGACAAGAAACATGACATTTAGTCAGTGGCGGGCCGTGCATCTGAAACCTAGGCCTTCAGTAGTGCTAAGTCTGAATCACTCCATAGCCGCGAGTGTGGTGTGATTTAGTACACATCCACTAGAGGGTGCCATTGGCCAGGAAATAACTTGTGACTTGAAGAAACTGAAGAAATAAAAGTCATTAAACTGTTTTAATTTTTACTATGGATAACGGATACTACTACTACTGTGAATTCATGATGACTTCATAAAATTGCAATATTAATTTCTATTTTTGCGAGCTTCGGAGCTGTCCAACCTTAAAGTACAAACGACGCCTCCGGACAAGTTGTGCCCATAATTTCTGAAATCACTTCAAATGACTTCTACTGAGCGTATTTTACAAAGATTCCACCGCGTATGGCTAGTATATTTTATGTTTTAAGACTCACGCTGAATATTCAGGAAGACTTGTTTTCGAGTTGTTGATGATGCCTGACGTGACGTCACGTCTGGAACGCCCCTGACCGAGAAAGCGACACACAATGCATTTTCGGTACTTTGTTTGGTCTGAAAGCTTCATGTTGATCGGTTTTGATGGCGGAATTACAAGGAAAAAAACATAAATAATGCGATGGTGAATCGTGGTGTGTTTCACCAAGACTACTATTTGATACTAGTTGACACAAATTCCCAGCAGACAAATCAGCCCATTTCCAACAGAGCTTGGGCATTTTCTGGGCGCTACATTGGAGTCCAGAAGCCTCAAAATGAGACGGAAGGACTTCTTTAATCGATTGCAAACATTTATGCTTTCCTCTTCAGAACTATTTGAATCATATTCATAACTGGATGAGTAACAAGAAAGCATATCCGAATCTGAAGCCATTGTCTTGATTCTCGAGCAAGGCAAGACAGCCTGGCGTGATGTCACTGACAAGGCGGCGGGACCTTCTGAAATGGAAACTTTCTGAGGTCATTTTGAAGTAGTTTTGGGACACTTTAAGTCATTTTAATTGGCGTTTTGCATTTTTTTTGCTAAAAATATCAGCCTGCGTGTTTTGGGTATTTTATATGCTATAAAATGGTTATCTGATGTCAGTTAGGAAATAAAAAAAATGTGTCGGTTGTCCTTTAATGATGTCCATCTATTCTTGAAAAGTCAGTGTTGAAGATGGCTTTAACAGTCAATATGCAACCAAAACCATTTCTTCTCCTCATTCAGCCATTGTGGCTTGACAAAACCGCTATTAAATCGTCACAACAATATATTTGCTTATACAACCCGCGACAGATACAGTGTGCTAGCTGTGTCCGGTATGCTCTTATCACTGTGCTTTTTTTGCGCCTGTAATGGGCAGCATCTTCATAGCCCCCCTTTGTTCAGTGGAAAGGTCGGTGCTGTTGGACAGTCTGCGGCTGGATGAATGCTTATCACGGGCTTGAGGAGCCCGTGATAAGAAGGAGCGTCAGCGCAGAGCGCCGATGCGTATGTGGAACTGTCGCGGCTTGAATTGAAGCGGATTTATTTGGGACAGGAGATGTGAGACCATCTCTTTTCGTCAATGGATGCTACAGCTGCGTGTTTGCTTTCAACATTTAGCTTGTAGTCGACGTCCACATTCCACCATGATGTCCCTGATCCATTGGTGAAGAGACACTTTGATCCTCTCCTCTTTCATCTGAAACTGCTTCATGTCACAAAGAGAGTACAAGAAAGTGCTTCAGAAGGAATGACTCCGCGTCTTTGTGTTGTCGTGTTATTTGTTATTTAGTTTTTTTGTTCTTTTGACTTCAAGACGGAGCCCAGAGAGTGGCTGCCTTTCCAGCAGCTCCTGTATTTTGTTTTTCTATTTTCATTCCTTTCATAACTTTGCTGCTGTGAAGTGTAAATTTCTCCACAGTGAGACTAATAAAGGCAAATCCAATCCAATCCAATCAATAGCGGCTAGTGATACTATGATTGGCTAGTGACTATCCAATCATAATTGGCGAAAACTGATGTTTCCAGCGCCTTCCAGAACTGATTGCGAAGGCGTCCAGGTGGATTTGTGACCCTGGGAAACAAATGGCTGAAATGTGATTGATTAAATGTTTAAACATGAAAACACACATCTGGAAGCAGCACAACAGGGGAAAGAAAAGCAATGAAAGGAAGCTAAAAGACAACTTGGAATTATTTCATAACAATTCATGGAGAAAATATAATTAGCATCAGATATTTTTCTCTCTGCAGAGAAAGCCTTGCAGGCCCTGACAACCCACCACTGATCTGTTGGAAACACTGAACTCAGGGATGGCCTGCCCGGTATGTTAGCTGATAGCTAGCTGTGGCCTGTTGAGTTGGGTCATCTCTTCACGAGTAGCAAGCAAAATGTGACGATTAACGGGCCAAATGATGACAAAGGTAAATGTTTGACTTACTGGTAGGTCAGAGGAGGTTCTCTCAAGGTACCTCATGCTCTGGTTCAAGGCGCTCTTCAAGGGAGACAAAGAAAGTCGTCAAAGCGCAGCATGACGAACCATCAAAGCCCCAATGATGATGACACAACAGAAAACGTCCAAAGTATCCAAAATGCTCACATCACACATGCAAAAGGTTTGTGCTCCAAAATGATGAAGACCCTTAAATCGATCATCCATTTACGAGATCATTGATCCGCATTTCTGTTCCTGCTTTTCAGCTCTTGAGCTAGTGAGCACAAGTGCTATGTATAAAATACATTTACAGTGATACCTCAGCTTACGAACGCTTCAGCTCACAAACTTTTCACCTCACGAATATTAAATTTGCGAGCATATAGTCTCGGCTGACAAACTAGTTTTCGGCGAATGAACACTAAACCACACGGCAGCACCACGGTGGCTGGTGGACTAGTTTTCGTCGCCCCCCTTTCTTTGAGTGCAGATGTGGTTTGTTATCATACTTTTGCTATCGTGGGAGGGAAACAGACCCCACCACAGGCTAGTGTTAAGCCGAATAAGATACAAAAGAAAATGACAGTCAAGCAGAAGGAGGAGATCATCAAGAAACACAAACGAGGTGTGCGTTTGTGTGACTTAGCGTCTCAGTAGCAGTACGCTAAGTCGACCATTGCTACGTGTGGCTAAGGGTGTTTCTGTGTTGTCTAAGTAACAGTCTCTGGCAAAAGAAGAGATTGAAAAACTTGGACTAACAAAAAGCAACGAGCAAATAGCAGCGAGCAAAAAGCAGCGAGCAGGGGACAGTGTGAGTGAGGGTAGTATCGCTGAGAAAGCACGGCAATTTCACTCGGATATCATCAAGAGGCAACTACATCAACGACCATCACAAAGGTAAATAAAACGACTCCATTATACAGTATAGTTTATTTCGCTTAATACAATATAATAGCACATTTATTATACATAAAATAAGGTATATTTTGTATCGTTTTAAGGATTATTTAATAGAAAATTATGTTTTATGTGGGCATCGGAATGGATTATTCTCATTTTAATGGTTTCTTTTGGGAAATAAATGTTTGGAAGACGGACTTTTCGCCTTACACACACTTTCTGGGAACCAATTACGTTCGTAAACTGAGGTATCACTGTACGTTGAAAATAAATTGTCCGCAAATAAACAGATGATGTACCTTGTGACTAATTGAGGCAAAGGCCGTTAGTTGAGGTAATTAGGTAGTTTGCCCACATTAATAAAATATGTGACACTTCACTTTCAAGGAGAAGGAAAGCAAAATGTCAAACTGTTCCTTGTAAATGGAAGTTTGGAAGCATTTTGGCCACAAAGTCCTTTGAGAGCACATTTGAAAGCCGCGTTTCCCAACCATTACTGAGCCAAGACACATTTTACAGAAGAAAAATCCCACGGCACACCACCGAACAATCACAAAAAATACAGACAGTACAATGGTATGTGAACTTAAAGGACAACCGACATCTCCGGACAAGTTGTGTCCAGAATTTGTAAAATGTCTTCAAATTACTTCTACTGAGCGTATTTTACAAAGATTCCACCGCATATAGCTATATTTTACGTTTTAAGACTCGCGCTGAATATTCCGGAAGTCTTGTTTTTGAGTTGGTGACGGGGCCGTACGTTACGTCTGATCGAAAAAAAGGACACATTGCAGCAGTCCTTCCATCACGTCAATGCATTTTTCTGTACTTTGGTCTGAAAACGTCGTGTAGGACCAAAAAGAGGGAGAAGAGGGCGACATGTAAGGAATTAATCAGCCTGTGGAAACGGGCTGATTAATTCCTTACACGGCTTTGTCGCCATGTTCTGCATTTTTTGGGTGCGACATTTCCCACCCCTGATGCCTCAAAATGACACGGAATAAATTCTTTTATCGATTGCGAACATGTATGCTTTCTTCTTCAGAACTATTTGAATCGTATTCATAACTGGATGAGTAACAAGAAAGCATATTCTCCGAATCTGAAGCCATTGTTTTGATTCTCAAGCAAGGCAAGACGTCTTGGGGTGACACCACAAACATAGGGGCGGGACCTTCTGAAACTGGCCACTTCTGATTTCAAATTGAAATACTGTTTAGACACTTTAAGTCATTTTTATTGGTGTTTTGCATTTGACTAAAAATATCATACTGCGTGTTTTGGGTATTTTAGATGCTATAAAACGTTTTTCTGATGTCAGTTAGGAAACAAAAAAGTGACGTCGGTTGTCCTTTAAGAGGGATGTGACTAATCCGATTCATTTACCATGTTTTCCGGAGTATAAGCCGTACCCAAAAGACTTCATTTTCTTCCAAAGATGACCCTGCACCTTCTAATAATAATACTAATAATACTAATACCTATCTATTTTAATTTGCAGCTCTATGTTTCTGCAACCCGTCCCCCCACACCCCCACTGCTGCGTTCTTGACCAATCACGTGCGGCTTTAACCGAAGAGTGGAGGCGGGAAATAGAAGAAAAAAAAGTCCGTGGCCATTTCCTTGTTTGGAGAACGGGCTCATTCACGAACGACACATCACTTGTTGTGCTTTGTGTGTATCCCGAAAAATAGTTCGTATGCCAAGATTAAATTCTCGTGAATTTAACGTTCGTAAGCCGAAAAATTCGTTAGCCAAGATGTTAGTAAGCCGAAGTATCACTGTATTTGGAAAACTAATATATATTTATATCTTATATCTGGAAACCTTTTGTCATTCATTGAATGTGCACCTTATATTCTGGTGTGCTTTATGTATGGAACATTTTTGAAACTACACCATTCATTGGGGGTGCACCTTATACTCCAGCGCCCCTTATACACTAGAAAATACGGTGATTCGTATCATGCCAAATGTTTTTCTCAAACTAGGATAGCTAGTGCCTGCCATTTTTTGTCAATTTTGACTGAAGGCCTACAGAAAATGGCGTTCACATTTTTGGTTTTCTCGGCCAATATAACGAATTAACGACATTTCCATGCATTTCAATACGAGTGGAGGATTTGAGATATCACATTTGTACATTTGAAATTTGGATGTATCAATTGACATTGTTGTGGATGGGAATTACTTGCTACCTGCACCGGTTGTTGGAAACACGGCTTCCACATTGCACAAAGTAATAAAATACCACAAAAAAAACAAAACAAAAACAAAACCAAGATGGACACACTTGTGTGCGCGCTTACCCTGGCTCTAACATATTTCTTGACGATGAAAGTAGAAAACAAGCATAAAGAAGTACATTGGACTAGAGAGCCAGTCTTCTGAAAAGAGGCTCATTTGGTAAAGAGTGAAAGGTCAACAAAATGAAATTAAAAGAGGGCGGGGCTGCAAATGGAGATGGCAAAAAGGGGTTGTGGCATAAACTGGCATCTTACCATTCCTTGCTGCATGGGGACCACCTGCTGGCCGTGGATTTGTCGCACGGTGCCCGCCAGACCTTTCAGAGATGTTTGCAAGGGACCACGAGGCTGGATCACAGACACCCCAAAAAATACCCATCTTGTTACACGCCGAATAATGTCATAATTTGTCATTAACTCATTCGCTGCCGTTCATAAATTTACAATCAACGCATGCGCTGTATGAAATGATATCGCCCAAATAGGGAAAAATATCATTTGGTCAAAAAATTGGTCTGATATGAATAATGTCGATCAGATAGTGTACAATGGGTCCTTCCTGGTCTTTTTACATTATGTTGCTCACTTGAGCTATCTAGCTGGCTATCTGGCTATCTAGCTAGCGATCTAGCTGGCTATCTATCTATTTGCCATCTATTAGCTAGCAAGATACCTAGCTCGCTAGCTAGCTATATAATTGCTATCTATAATCTATGTATAAGCTAGCTAGCTATCTATTAGTTAGCTATTAGCTAGCGAGCTAAATTTCTATCTATTTGATTGATTGATTGATTATATCAATATTTTTTCTGACTCCTGAGAATATCGATATAACGAGACTTTACTGTATGACATAGGGCACCGAATTAGGTTGTGTTTGGTTTTTCTTGCTTGGGTGCCGATAAAGCACTGGCCAGACCTTTGGCTTTATTTTTCTTCCCTTCCAGGGAAAGGGCAGCATTTCCCTTTTTTCCATGTTAGTGCTTTGTTCCAGCTTCAGCTATTGTTAAAGCGCTGTATAAACCAATATGTACGTATGTACAGTATTGCATTGTATTTTGGACAGCCGCCGTCATTTCAAGATCATATAACTCCAGATCCATATCATTTAGGAATTAACACTTTTTTTCTGATGAAATAAGAGAATATAAGGCTTTATAACGCTGCATTAAATGTTGATGTAGTCCTTAAACGCAATATTCTGTAAGTGCTGGAATTTGAGTGACAATGACAAAAACCCTGGCACTGCAGTGGACACATTTTCGTCCGCCAGTCAATGAGGTAAAAAGCGTGAATTTGCAATCATGTTGACTTGACTACAAGCTAAGCCCCACTCGGCCTGGCAGAAACGCTCTGATGGAGGCGTATTAAATATGAATAATTGAAAAAAACAGATGACTGGAGCGTGGTGTGAAATACCATCAGGTCTGTTTGGGCTTCCAATTCTTTGGCAAACGAAAGCAGGTCCACCACTGTGATGCCTTTGTTGACCTGCGGAGAAAAAAAAAATCTCATTTACGCTTCAGTAACATTTCATTGACACGCAATTCAGTTGGTGATCCATTTGTGCAATGTGTTCTCCCCGAAAATGTAGCCAGTTCCATTTTTGCATTGTCTATTTTAGAGTGCGGTTTTTGTTTTTTTGTTTGACAACGTTAGCAAAGTCCACCGCCACCGTGCTTTGTATGACTTTGAATGTTTTCTCGTCAAATCGATACAAAAATAAGTGACTATGCAAATTTAGTTCGTGCTGGTTTTCCAGGAGCAAAATACAGTGATACCTTGGCTTACGAAGTCAATTGGTTCCCAGACAGAGTGTGTAAGGCGAAAAGTGTGTATCCAAAAAATTAATTTTCCATAGGAAACCATTAAAATGAGAATAACCCATTCCCAGGTCCCCATTAAACATAATTTTCTACTTTCTAATTTTCTAAGCCTTAAAACTACACAAAATATACCTTATTTTACGTATAATAAATGTGCTATGATATTATAATTAAAGAAATAAACTGTACTGTATAATCATTCAGTCATTTTATTTACCTTTGTGATGGTCGTTGATGGATTGATGGAATAGAGTTTCATAAACAGTAAACGCTTGATGAGGAACGTAGCCTTCTTCTTTTGTCACGTTCCGAGGGCGACAGTGGCAGCTGACAAGTCAGAACGTTGATAATTGGGGAGGATCGCTAAGCAGGTGACAGAGACGTTGGTGCTGGCATGTGGTTTATTAACAAAAGGTGCGGGTCCGAGATAACGCGGACCCGGATAAAACTATTTGAACAAAAAGTGACAAAACAGAGCAAAGTTAGTGGGTGAGTGGGGGCAATCCGCCCAACCTCACTAGCTTGGTGAAGAAAATAAAAAGGCACACGATGGTGCAAAACAGCATACGATAGCGAGTGTACAAACCGGCGTGATCGTGGCTAAATAAATACCTCGGGTGAAGCAACTCTCGTACCGATAGCATTTCAAGGCACGGGCGAGGCGCGAGGCATAGTATCTTCCGACGCTGGGTGAGTGCCAGCGTCTGGTTTAAATGTCCAAAAGTCAGTGATGAGGGAATTGACAGCAGCTGGCGGACGGCGGGAGTAGAGGCGCCGCCCAGCTGTCAACTCACTCATGACATCTTTCGCCATCTTGAGGAATGATCCCTTTTCGGTGCTTTCTCTGCGATCATTTTACCTAGATCCTCATCAATTGTATTCTGTTTAGCTGGGTTGATAGCTTTTTGCATCAAGTGTACAGATGGCTTGTGCGGGTTATTTGTGGAGCCTGATTGATGGGACATTTTAACCTTGCAGTCTACATTCTGCCTTTGAAGTATCAAAGTTGAAATCAGTCCAAATTTCACTGTTTTCTATCCAGTTTCTCAGTCTCTCTCTGTCTTCTGCCTGTCTCTTTAATGTTTAATCCCCCCATACCCCTCTCACTGCTGCGTTCTTGACCAATCACGTGGCTTTAACCGAAGACTGGGGGCGGGGAATAGAGGACATAAATAAAAGTCAGCTGCCATTTCCTTGTTAGACATCACACATTGTGACGCTCCATGTGTATCCCGAAAAATAGTTCGTATGCCAAGGTAATATTTTCATAAATTTAACATTCGTAAACCGAAAAGTTCGGAAAACAACTGTAATCCCAGCTATCACATTGTAATGGTGAAACACCGACCCCTGCTGTTTATTAATCAGGCTGAGTGGAGAGAGAATCGTTGCAAATTCGGATTGGCTGAAAAATCTTGATTCCATCATGTTGTACAGAGAACCGAGGCAAACCTAGCTATCTCGCTAGCTATACATTAGCTATATAATAATACATTTAATTTCTAAGCGCCTTTCAAAACTCTCAAAGTCACTATACATTGGCTTTATTATGGCTGTTTTAAATTTTGTGAAGCACTTTGTGGGTTTTCCTATGAAAATTTCTGTATAAATTAAGTTTACTTAGTCACAGGCAGCCACACGCGCAAGCGTTCACTCAACCCGGAAATAACTCAAATAGACAGAAAGCTAGCTAGCTTGCCAGCTAATAGATACAGTAA
>NC_142735.1:32110946-32138446 GCF_051943395.1 Hippocampus bargibanti | reverse complement strand
AATGATATGCAAATGCACGACCTTAGAACGCTTGCGAAAGTCCGGAAGAAAGAAGCAGGCTTCTGATTGGCTGCCGTGCCGAGTATGCAAATTTCAACTGCTGGTAGCCTATGTGTGCTCGGCGACGGTACACGTGTATTGTTTGCGCGTGAAGGCGAGGGCGTCAGTGGAGAGTTTGTAGAGCGTGGTCAGGACAAACCATCCATGATTTTGCGGAATTTAACAAAAGTAGGTATTATTGAGCTTGAATATTTTGTTGTGTAATAATATGTTTTGAATGTTGAAAGTGATTCCATTGTTCAATAAATGTTGATTTCTTTAACTTTGCCCCTTCGATGGAAACTTATTAAAAACAGACGCAATCTTGATAAATCGCAGTGCATAAATTATTTTAATCTATTTCGATTTCCTCCTCTAGGTATCTGCGAAATAGTATGTAAACGCCATATCTTGCATATTCCTTGAGACAGATTTATTAACTGATCAGGGATATTTTTCACATTTGAAAGACAGTTAATAAATTGGGTTGTAGTGTATTCACTGTGCGGTTGACTATGAGGTTTGTACACACTACATTTAAAGGACAACCGGCAAATTTTTTTTTTGCTTCCCACTGACATCAGAAAAACGTTTTATAGCATCTAAAATACCCAAAACAGGCAGGCTGATATGTTTAGTTAAATTAAAAACACAAATAAAAATGACTTCAAAATGAATCTGGAAATGGCCAGTCTCAGAAGGTCCCACCCCCTTGTTCGTGACGTCACGGCCTTGTTCGAGAATCAAAACAATGGCTTCAGATTCGGAGAAGATGCTTTCTCTTTACTCATCCAGTTATGAATATGATTCAAATAGTTCTGAAGACGAAAGCATAAATGTTTGCAATTGATTAAAGGAGTCCTCCCATATCAATTCGAGCCGTCAATGACAGCAATGTAGCACCCAGAAAATGCAGAAGATGGCGCCTAAGCTCCATTGGAAATGGGCTGATTTGTCAGCTAGGAATTTGTGTCAGCGAATATCAAATAGTTGTCTTGGTGCAACACACAACGATTCACCATTGCGTTATTTATGTGTTTTCCTTCTAATTTCGCCATCAACACGGATCAAAACGAAGTTTTCAGACTAAACAAAGTACCGCAAAATGCATTGTGTGTCGCTTTCTCGGTCAGGGGCAGTCCAAACGTGACGTCAAATGGGGATCATCATCAACTCGAAAACAAGACTTCATGAATATGCAGCGCAAGTAAACTAAACGTAAACTATATCTATATGCTGTGGAATCTTTGTAAAATACGCTCAGTGGAAGTCATTTGAAGTGATTTTACATATTATGGACATAACTTGTCCGGAGGCGTCGGTTGTCCTTTAATGCTTTAGGTTTAGTATTTCCGGCCCAAACACTCCTTCCAAATGCTCCTGCCCTCTATCAAATCTTACGACCCAATGCGGCCCGCGAGTCAAAAAGTTTGCCCACCCCTGCTGTAAAGTGACCTTGAGTTTTGAAATGTGCTTATAAATGAAATGTATTATTATCTCATCTCATCTCATTTTCCGTACCGCTTATTCCTCATTAGGGTCGCGGGGGTTGCTGGAGCCTATCTCAGCTGTCTTCAGGCACGAGGCGGGGGACACCCTGAATAGGTTGCCAGCCAATCGCAGGGCACACAAAGACATACAACAGTCACTCCCACACTGCCATGCATGTTTTTGGAGTGTGGGAGGAAATCGGAGGACCCGGAGAAAACCCACGCGGGTCCGGGGAGAACATGCAAACTCCACACAGGGAGGTCAGACCGGGACGCGAACCGGCGACCTCTGCACTGTGAAGCCGGTGTGCTAGCCACTCGACTACCGGAAGCCGCTATTATTATTATTATTATTATTATTATTATTATTATTATTATTATTATTATTATTATTATTATTATTATTATTATTATTGTTATTATTATTGTTATTATTATTATTATATGCATGTATTGCATTGTATTTTGGACATCCACCCTCATTTCTACCTCATATAACTCCAGACTCGTATAACTTAGGAATTAACTATTTTTTCTGATGAAAAAAAGAGTCTAAGGTTTCTAACACTGTACTGAATGTTTATGTCGTCCTAAAACTCAATATTCTGCGGGCCCTGCAATTTGAATGACAATGACAAAAACCCCACTGGACTTGACACATTTTCTCACATTTTCTGGCAGGGAATGAGTTAAAATAGGTTGTAATCTAATTATTATAATATATAATAAAAATAATGGTGCAATTTTCTTTCAAATGTGCTGTTTCATGTTTATGTCCAATAAAGCGACTTTTTAGTTGGAAGCAGCGCCATGAGTGTGGCTCCTGAAAATGTCCAGTTTCTTACGCCATGAGCATGGTGCCTCCCGTGTTGGAGATGCAACCTCGCGTGGTGGGAGAGGCGTGTTTGTCGTATCCCAGCGTGCCGCACAGCAGGCCCAGGTAGTTGAAGGACAGCACCAGGACTAGCATGCAGCACAAAGCCACGCAGCCCATCCACCTGATAACACATGCAATAAATAAATATGTAAACAAATAAATAAATAAATAAATAAATAAATACATAAATGTGCAAACGAGTAAATAAATAAATAAATACATAAACGAGTAAGTAAATAAAAACATGGGTAAACGAGTAAGTAAATGATTAAGTTAATGAGTAAGTAAATAAAAACATGAGTAAATGAGTAAGTAAATGAATAAGTTAATGAGTAAGTAAATTAATACATGAATAAGTGAATGAATAAATGAATGAAAGAATGAAAGAACGAATGAATAAAGGAATAAATAAATAAATAAATAACTGAGTACGTAAATAAGTAAATGAGTAAATAAGTAAACGAATAAATAAATAAATAAATAAAAACATGTACGAATAAATGAGTATGTATATAAGTGAATAAACAAATAAGCAAATAAATAAATAAATGAACAAATGAATAAATGAGTCTGTAAATAAGTGAATGAATGAAAGAATGAAAGAATGAAAGAATGAAAGAATGAAAGAATGAAAGAATAAAGAAACGAATAAATAAATAAACAAATAAATAAATAAATAAATAGATAATTAAATAAATAAATACATACATAAATACATAAATAAATAAATGTGTAAATGAGTAAGTAAATAAGTAAATAAATAAGTAAATAAGTGAATAAGTCAATGAATAAATTAATAAAAATACATGAATAAACAAGGATGTAAATAAGTAAATAAGTGAATGAGTGAATGAGTGAATGAGTGAATGAGTGAATGAGTGAATGAATGAATGAATGAATGAATGAATGAATGAATCAATGAATGAATAAATAATACATGAATAAGTAAAAAAGTAAACAAGTGAATGTGTGAATGAATGAATGAATGAATGAATGAATGAATGAACGAACAAACAAAAAATAATCGGGATGTTAATAGGCTCATTGAAATGCAAGACATATTTTTGCTCTTTTTAAACTTCAGTCAAGTAAACTTGAAAATGATGTCAATCCAAAACATGCTCCAAGTAAATCTCCATTTTCCGTAACAGTGATGGACAACCTAATTTTTTGTCAGTACTACTGGAGGGGTGGGGTGGCACACAAGACCACACACTTCCTTACTCAATGTATGACAAATATGGTATTTTAAATATGGACAAACATGTGCAATTATGATATACAAACAACGATGCACAAAATAACTGCTCTTACTATATTTGATATTTGATTTTTGAAAATACACTCACTTATAGTCATTTGACCCAGCATAATTCAGAATCTCCCCAGTTTCGAGCTCATTTGTAGCTGTTTTGGGACACTTTAAAAGGAAAACCGACACATTTTTTGTTTACTAACTGACATCAGAAAAACGTTTGATAGCATCTAAAATACCCAAAACATTTTTTATTTATATATTTTTTTATATTTTTAGTCAAATGAAAAACACCAATAAAAATGACTTAAAGTGTCCCAAAACTACTTCAAAATGACCTCAGAAAGTTTCAGTTTCAGAAGGTCCCGCCCTCTTGTTCGTGACATCACGCCAAGACGTCTTGCCTTGCTCGAGAATCAAAACAATGGCTTCAGATTTGGAGAAGATACTTTCTTGTTACTCATCCAGTTAAGAATATGATTCAAATAGTTCTGAAGAGGAAAGCATAAATGTTTGCAATCGATTAAAGAAGTCCTCCCATATCAATTTGAGCCATTAGGAATCCAGTGTACCGTACCAGAAAATACACAAGATGGCGCACAAGCTCCGTTGGAAATGGGCTGATTTGTCCGCTGGCAATTTCTGTAAACTTACACCTTCTTTATTCGTGTTACCGCAATTGGCTGCGACACACAACGTTGTGTTTTCAGATCAAAAAAGAGTACCCAAAATGCATTATGTGTCACTTTCTCGGTCACTGGCGTTCCCTCCGTGACGTCACGTAGGTCATCGTCATCAACTCGAAAACAAGACTTCCTGAATATTGAGCGCGAGTCTTTAAATGTAAAATATAGCTATATGCCGTGGAATCTTTGTAAAATACGCTCAGTAGAAGTCATCTGAATGACGGGATGCGTCAGTTGTCCTTTATGTCATTTTTATTGGTGTTTTGCATTTGACTAAAAATATCAGCATGTGTGTTTTGGGTATTTTAGATGCTATAAAATGTTTTTCTGATGTCAGTTAGGAAACAAAATAATGTCAGTTGGCCTTTAAAGGACAACCGACGTCTCCGGACAAGTTGTGTCCATAATTTGTAAAATGTCTTCAAATGAGTGATACTGAGCGTATTTTAATAAGATTCCACCGCATATAGCTATATTTTACGTTTTAAGACTCGCGCTGAATATTCAGGAAGTCTTGTTTTTGAGTTGGTGACGCGTCCGTACGTGACTTCACTAAAGGAACGCCCCTGACCGAAAAAAAGACGCATTGTAGCAGTCCTTCCATCACGTGAATGTATTTTGTTGTACTTGTTTGGTCTGGGGACCTCATGTTGCACCCAAAAGCCGCCAGAAGAGGGCGTCCAAGCTCCATATAAGGAATTTGTCAGCCTGTGGAAACGGAGGTGGTCACAGGAGTTCGCCATTTTGGGCCTCTGTTTCGGTGAGACATTTCCCCTCAATGTTGCCTCAAAATGGCACGGAATAAATTCTTTAATCGATTGCAAACATGTATGCTTTCCTCTTCAGAACTATTTGAATCATATTCATAACTGGATGTGTAACAAGAAAGCATATTCTCAGAATCTGAAGCCATTGTTTTGATTCTCCAGCAATGCAAGACGTCTTGGAGTGACGTCACGAACTGGGGGCGGGACTTTCTGAAAATGCCCAATTCGCAGCTCAATTTTTTTGCAGATTTTGGACACTTTAAGTCATTTTTATTGGTGTTTTGCATTCGAATAAAAATATCATACTGCGTGTTTTGGGTATTTTAGATGCTATAAAACGTTTTTCTGATGTCAGTTAAGAAACAAAAAAGTGACGTTGGTTGTCCTTTAAATACAAATGTCGTTACATGTATTTTTATATTTGAATAAATCACCCATTAATTTTGGATGATATTCCACACATTGATGAGACAAGCAGCAGTGTTCTGACCTGTAGAAGTCCACTTTGTCAATTTCGGGGTACTGGTCCTCAATCTTGGCATGGACGTGACTAATGAAGAGGCTGAATTTGGACAAATAATTGTGGACAGGAACCGATTTGGACAGGTTGCCAAGGTTTCCGCCAATGACGTCCACCAAGCCCTTCACCACTGAGAATGTTGCAATAAAAACAAAACATAATTGTTTAGCGGACATCAAAATAAAATCCAGATGTAATAATAATAATAATAATAATAATAATAATAATAATAATAATAATAATAATAATAATAATAATATCGTAAAGTCTTGTTATATCAATATCGGTTATATTGATAATACTGTTTATTACGATACTATTTTCATTTCCCGTGCACATTTCTAGTTTTTTTATGTATAATTAGTTCCTTCTAGTACGATTCATGGTTATTACGATAATCCGGTTACTATGGTGCTCTTTTTCATCTCCCGCCGGCCATTTTCCTATGTTTATAACGATACAAAAGATACTTAAGGTAAATTGATATTTGCTTAATGGTTTCTATACAGTACTACCATTATCGAAATCTGTATCGGTCGCGCCGTTGGTTGACTTGGTCACGTGACTTGGCTACGTGACCAGCTCCCGTGTCTTGCAGTGTAGCAGACGCCATTTTGCACCATAGCAAAACGAAAGAATTGTGACCTCGGAACGAAATACAAGGCAATGTGGCTGTTGAGGATAATCCAACACGGAATCAAAGCCAAGTATGCCCCAGAAGATTCCCATAATGACGAGGATGATGAGGATGAAGAACCAACTGAATACACACCTATTGCAACAAAGACACAAGCGTTGCAAGGTGCTCCGGACATGATCTTACTTAGAATCCAGAGAAAATGAATCAGGTTTTTTTTAGAAATGTTAAACAAGATTGAATCATTTGTGCTGAAAAGTGAAAATGGGAAGCAGAAGAAGATTGAATATTTTTTTTTAATTGCATGATAAGATGTAAGCGTTGCAGTTTCCCTGTTGCAGTGTTATGTACATGTACACTGTACTGTACTGTATATGAATGCATCGTTTTTTGCAACAATGTTTATTGTTTTGTCTGATGAAGCGTGATGATTTTGAAAATTACTCTACATGCCATACTGTATTAAAGATCCCCCAGTCACATAACCGGCTTCCGTTTTTGACTTGTCATAAGCGAGCACGATAAAAAAATTCGTAGCAGAGCTCACGTCTTTCATTACTGCTGCAATAGCATCTGAAACATACTGTAATGCCCCTCAGCATGGCAAATGTTGTGCACAGTCGCTGCTATAGCGGGTCAGTCTTTTTAATAAAAAAACATAGCAGTTATCACATACAGATACAAACAGGAGCTGCTGTTACGCCACAGCTCAGCCATTCTATTCAGGCACTCTCTCGAACCCCGTTGTCGGGTCCTCCCAAGCCCCAGTCACGTAACCAGCTTCCGTGTTTTGGTCTGTCAACGCGAGCACAATAAAAAAAAGTCGTAGCAGACTACCGGGCAAACAGGTCTGTGGAGGATGCAGTCAACATTGGACTGCATCACATCCTCGACCACCTTGACAACACAGGAACCTACGCAAGGATGCTGTTTGTGGACTACAGCTCTGCGTTCAATACCATCATCCCAGAACTCCTCATCCCCAAACTTCTCCAGCTTGGTGTGTCCCCCACGATCTGCCAGTGGACCCACAGCTTCCTGACAGGATGGACACAACAGGTCAGACTGGGAAATATATCATCCACAACACGAACCACGAGCACTGGAGCCCCGCAGGGATGCGTCCTCTCTCCATTGCTCTTCTCTCTCTACACGAACGACTGCACCTCAACGCACCCAGCTGTCAAATTCATAAAGTTCGCAGACGACACCACGGTCATCGGTCTCATCAAAGACTGCGACGAGTCTGCGTACCGACAACAAGTGGAGCAGCTGGAGCTCTGGTGCAGCCGTCACAACCTGGAGCTGAACACGCTCAAGACAGTTGAGATGATGGTGGACTTCAGGAAACATCCATCACCACAGCTACCCCTCACACTATCCAACTGCCTGGTGTCAACCGTTGAGACCTTCAAGTTCCTGGGAATCACAGTCTCCCAGGACATGAAGTGGGAGGTCAACACCAACTCTATCCTGAAAAAGGCCCAACAGAGAATGTACTTCCTGAGGCTGCTAAAGAAGCATGGCCTGCCACAGGAGGTGCTGCAACATTTCTACACGGCTGTCATCGAATCCATCCTGTGTTCTTCCATCACCGTTTGGTTCGGGGCCGCCACAAAAATGGACAAAATCCGACTTCAACGGACAGTTAGGACGGCGGAAAAAAATCATTGGCACCGCCCTACCCACTCTCGAGGACTTGCACACTGCAAGAATCCAAACTAGGGCGCGGAAAATCCTACTGGACCCTCCGCACCCTGCCCACCACCTTTTCCAGCTACTCCCCTCAGGGAGGCGCTACCGATCCATGCGCACCAAATCCAGCAGACATTTAAACAGCTTCTTCCCCCAAGCCATTAACTCTTTGAACTCTTTCAACAGTAGCCAAAATGGAACTGTATAGTGCCACTTAGCAGTTTTTTTTTTTTTTTTGACAACGATACTAGTGCAGCGTGTTCTACCGGAAACAAATTCCTTGTGTGTTCTACATACTTGGCAATAAAGATGATTCTGATTCTGATTCTGATTATATACAGTACTGTTGTTCAACACCAATTTAAACCATGGGGAAACGTAGGAATTGTGATCTCGGAACGAAGTACAAGGCAATAGTGGCTGTGGAGGACAATCCAACAAGCAAATCCTTCATCGCGAAAGAGTTTGACGTGCAGCAGAATACTTCATCAACGTAAGTAATGTAAACGTTTGCAGTTTTGATTTTTCATCCATAATTGTGTTGCATTCAGATATCTTTATCGCTTGCAACAATCACTGTTCTTCATATATTTGTACATGCTGGTGTTCGTGGTTTCGTGTGAATAGAAAAATGTGAGGATTTTGCATTGGTTGCATTTTTGAAAGGATATAGTCATTAAAAAGTGTAAAGATGTTTTTATTGTATGCACAAGTTTATTTCTCACTTCACTACTGTACAAAAAGCATGCTAGATACGCAATCCATGAACCCAATGATACAATTACATGCAATATCAAAGATCCCCCATTCACGTGTTGCCCCCCCCCCCTTTTTTAATGCAGTTCGGCGCAGGACGTATATATCGATAGTCCGTTTATATCGACATTTTTTCCGACTCCCGAGAATATCGATATAACGAGACTTTACTGTAATAATAATAATAATAATAACAATAATAATAATAATAATAATAATAATAATAATAATAATAAAAATAATAATAATACAGTTCATTTATAAGCAGCTTTCGAAACTCTCAAAGTCACTTTACAGTCACAGGATAAGTTTTTCTGTGGGTGAGCACACGCGCCAGCATTCACTAAACCCGGAAGTAACTCCCCAGTTCCAAGCTGAAAATGTTTCTGTTGTTGATCCCCATTTCGGACATTTTGTTAATTAATTGAAAAATAGATATCAAAACAACAGGCCATTCGTAAATAAACATTTTCTCCAAAATGTTTTAGACTTACTGTCAACAACTGGCCTTGTCTGTACCATCACTATATCAGGTGTGTCGTTCAAGGAGGCGTAACCCTAAAAAAGGTTAGAAAAATGACAAATAAATATTTGTAGTCTCATTGGTATGATTTTGTTGTTTTTCTTTAAAAAAGTAATCAATAACACAAAGTCAAATAAACAACAATAAAATGAAGATATTGCATTGACCTTGTTAACGATGGTGCTGAGGTCTGTTTTGAGGATGTTGTTCATCTTCTTCAATGGAGCTTTTACATCGGGAAGCTGAAACAAAAACAATCAAAATTATAATGTATACAACGAGTAATCAATTGGCTCAAAACTAATTTTATAATAATCAATTTCATTTGTAAGCGCCTTTCAAAACTCTCGAGGTCACTTTACAGTCACAGGATCAGTTTTTCTGCGGGTGAGCAGCGGCGGCCACATGCGCCAGCGTTCAATCAACCCGGAATAACTCAAATAGAAAGTTAGCTAGCTAGCTAATAGATAACTACTAGATAGGTAGCTAGCTAGTTAGATAGTGAATAGATAGCAAATATATAGATAGCTAGGTAGCCAGCGAGCTAGTTAGATAGCAAACAGATAGCAAAGAGATAACTAGCTAGGTAGCCAGCGGGTTAGTTACTGATCCCCTGGTGAAAAGGACGCTTTATTCCTCCCGTCTTTCATCTAGAATTGCTTCATACAACAAAGACTGTACACCAACTGCTTAAAATTAAATAACTGTCTGTGTCTTTTGTGTTGTTATATTTTGGCATACAATTGTCACAAAATAAAAGTTAGTGAAACAAATTCTGTTAAATATTGATGCAGTTAAATGTTGATTAGTTATTCAAATGCAAAACATGCAAGAAATGTTGAGTAGAGTTGTCTTGTGTACACAAAAGCACCCAAAAACTAATTCATATTAGAGCAATTTTAAATTATTTCAACAACGAAAAAAACTACGTTTTCATTACACAGCAGTTGAAAAGTGAAATATATGTCTTTTTTTACATAAAAGTGTTGATATTAAAACTCATTCACTGCCAGACGATGTGTAAAACGTGTCCATTCCAGTGCCAGGGTCTTTGTCATTTTCACTCAAATTCCAGGACCCACAGAATATTCAGTTTTAAAGGACAACCCACGTCTCGGTTGTGTCCATAATTTGTAAAATGGCTTCAACTTACTTCTACTGAGCGTATTTTACAAAGATTGCACCGCATATAGCTATATTTTACGTTTTAAGACTCGCGCTGAATATTCAGGAAGTCTTGTTTTTGAGTTGTTGACAAGTCCGTACGTGACATCACTAAAGGAACGCCCCTGACCGAAAAAAAGACAATTGTAGCAGTCCTTCCATCACGTCAATGTATTTTGCTGTACTTGTTTGGTCTTAAAACCTCGTGTTGCGCCAGAAGAGGGCGTCCAAGCTCCATGGAAGGAATTTATCAGCCTGTGGAAACGGGCTGATTCATTCCTCACAACAGCTCGGTGGCCATCCCCCCAATGTTGCCTCAAAATGGTATGGAATAAATTCTATAACCGATTGCAAACATGTATGCTTTCCTCTTCAAACTATTTGAATCATAACTGGATGTGTAACAAGAAAGCATATTCTCCGAATCTGAAGCCATTGTTTTGATTCTCCAGCAATGCAAGACGTCTTGGCGTGACGTCACGAACTGGGGGCGGGACTTTCTGAAAATGCCCAATTCGCAGCTAAATTTTTTGCAGATTTTGGACACTCAGTCATTTTTATTGGTGTTTTGCATTTGAATAAAAATATACTGCCTGTTTTGGGTATTTTAGATGCTGCAAAACGTTATTCTGATGTCAGTTAAGAAACAAACAAGTGACGTCGGTTGTCCTTTAAGACTACATCAACATTCAATTCAGGATGAGAAACTATATTTTCCTATTTCATCAGAAAAAAATAGTTAATTCTTAAGTTGTACGGGTCTGGAGTTATCTGAGCCTGAAATTTGGGTGACTGTATGTTAGGGTAATTCGCCATACAAACATCTCTAAACATCGCTCTGTAGTTTTTGTTTACATTTTGCACTTCCTCATACGTCATATCTTGCCTACACGATGTCGCATTTTCATTACGTCACATCCTGTCGCGTCATTACTATGCGCCACATAAATACTCCTACAGCCCGTTCGTCTCTCTCTCTCTCCATGCTCGCTCCTCCGTCCACACCGCAATGCCCGTGCTCTCCCAATTAAATCAACTTTCTGTTCAAGACCTGGCTCCCTGATGATTTAACCATCGATCTCCATCTACACCTGTTGAAGCAATGAACCAAGGGCGAACGATAAAAATAACCCAACACTGTACAAAATATAATACAATACATCCAGATTGGTTTATATAGCGCTTTAACACCAGCTGAATCTGGAACAAAGCGCGAACATGGAACCCCTTGTGGGAGGGGAAAAACATTGCCAGAGGTCTGGCCAGCGCTTTTTCGGCACCCAAGGATGAAAAAAATAACAAAAACAAAAAAATAAATAATTCAGGATTGGCACGCTATGTCATATTTTTAATTCCCGAATTATCGATGAGAAGGTTTCTTCAGCCGTCATCTGTACAAAAGTGAAGGTTTCGGACGTTTCGCCTCCTATCCAAGAGGCTTCGTCAGCGAACTAAAGTCTGACTGGTCGTATCGGCCCCATCTATGGCCTGCCAAAAATACATAAAGAAGGGTTCCCCCTCAGACCCATTGCTTGTAGCATTGACTCCTCTACATACAATGTAGCCAAATATTTAAAAACTATTTTAGCTCCGTTGGTTGGTAACACAGAATATCACGTAGAGAACACCACAGGGTTTGTAGAGAGGATCAAAGACCTCATGTTGGAACCTGAGGAAACTTTGGCATCATACGATGTGACTTCTCTCTTTACATCCGTCCCAACCCCAGCAGCAGTCTCAGTGGTGAGGACGAGGCTGCTGGCGGATGTTTCTCTGCATGAAAGAACCAAACTTAAACCGGATCACATCTGCCAATTATTAGAAATCTGCCTTAATACTACGTATTTTCAATTTCGGGAAACATTTTATAAACAAATTCATGGTTGTGCTATGGGCTCACCAGTTTCACCCATAGTGGCTAATCTTTACATGGAAGAGATGGAGAAACAGGCCCTCACATCCTTCCCGGGGACAAAACCTAGACACTGGTTTAGATATGTGGACGATACTTTCGTCATAATTAAAAAACAAGAAATTCAATCCTTCACAGATCACCTCAACTCGGTAGACATCAACATTAAATTTACTCGTGAGGACATTAAAGAGAACCAACTAGCCTTTTTGGATTGTAAAATAATTATAAAGGAGGACAGAGCGCTAAAAACAGAAGTCTTTAGGAAGGCTACGCACACTGACCAATACTTACTTTTCGATTCTAACCACCCTTTACAACACAAACTAGGAGTTATCAGAACCCTCCAACATAGGGCTAAACTCATACCAAGGGAGAGAAAAGGAGTCAATACATATCAGGAGACCACTCACAAACTGTGGGTACCCTCAGTGGTCATTTAACAAATGTCAGAAAGAATGAATAGAGAATAAAACCAAACATTCTGAAGACACAAAAAGGAGAGGAGCAGCAGTACCTTACATTGCAGGAGTTTCTGAAAAACAACAGAGTCCTTTGGCAACACAAAATTCCTACTTATTTCAAACCGATAAACACTTCAAGGCAGAAATTTGTACATCCAAAAGATAGGCTGCCAAATGAAAAACAAAGTAATGTAGTTTATTCAATACATTGTTAGAATGAAAATTGTACTGTGCACTGTGAAGCCGGTGTGCTAACCACTCGACTACTGGGCCGCCCTAATAATAATAATAATAATAATAATAAGTCAGTAATGTAGGAACAATCAGTGGGGCCACAGTGAGGGGTCCCCTGCCCCCCCCCCCCAACCTGAGAGTAGTTCTTCCCACACTCCAAACCCTTCTTTCTGTATTTTTGGCAGGCCATAGATACATGGCGTGGCCTCTCCCGGGTATAATCTAAAATACATCTGTTTGTCTATATGTTTACCTTTCTCTAACTTTTGGAGACAGTCTATCAGTTCTTTCTTGTATCTATTGGGAGGGTCCCTTTTTAGTTGCTCATAAGTGTTAGAATCACTGATTAACCTATTTATTTTGTCTTCATAATCCGATGTGTTGAGAAGCACTGTGCATCTGCCCTTGTCTGCTGGCAAAATAGTAATATTTTTATATTTTTGTAGGGTAGTTAACGCCTTTCTCTCTTCTAATGTTATGTTGGATGGACGGAGGTGGTTTGGCACTACTGAGAAGGGCTGATATTTTAATACGTAGATCATCTGCCTCTGCATCGGGAAGTTTGTTATTTTTAATAGCCGATTCAGTAGCTGTGATGTAGTCTATTGTAGATATTGTTTTAGGAGTTACTGAGAAATTTAAACCTTTGGTTAGTACCGCCTTTTCTGTCTCTGAGAGATCTCTGTCTGACACATTTTTGATCCAATTCTCCCTTTAAACCTGCTCATACCTAATTTTTCCCGTGTTTACAAGTAGCTGTGATTGTTTCTGTAAAAGTAATTTTTGAAATTTACCCTTTTGTCTCTCTTTGGTTTTGCTGTGGTGCCTCATGTATTGTATATGTATATTTGTATATGTATTTGGTAAATTCGGTTTAGTAAAGGATTTAGCTGTTTTATGAAAATAGCTTCTTTTACTCCCCTGTCAAATTATCTATGTTTTTTTTCGCTAAGATTATAACCTCATTGTCGTCAAATGGGTGGTTGCTAGCTTTTAGGTGCATATGTACTGCCGATTGAGGCCCACTAGTATTCTCCCTGCAATGTTGATAAAGTCTTTTTTTTGAGAATTTCCCAATTCCCCAATGTATTGCTCTTTACAATTTTCATTCTAACAATGTATTGAATAAACTACATTACTTTGTTTTTCATTTGGCAGCCTATCTTTTGGATGCACTAATTTTTCCCTTAAAGTGTTTAACGGTTTGAAATAAGTAGGAATTTTGTGTTGCCAAAGGACACGTTGTAGTTTTTCAGAAACTCCTGCCATGTAAGGTACTGCTGCTCCTCTCCTTTTTGTGTCTTCAGAATGTTTGGTTTCATTCCCTATTCTTTCTTTCTGACATTTGTTAAATAACCACTGAGGGTACCCACAGTTTGTGAGTGCTCTCCTGATATGTTTTGACTCATTTTCTCAACCTTCGACACTTGTTGGTATTCCCTGTGCAGGAGGGTTCTGATAACTCCAAGTTTGTGTTGTAGATGTAGAGTTTATCGACAAACATGTATTTTAGATTATAACCGGGAGAAGACACGCCATTTATCTATGGCCTTTCAAAAATACATAAAGAATAATATGAATGGTTTGGAAGGGGAGTAAAAGAAGCGATTTTCATTAAACAGCTAAATCCTTCACTAAACTGATATGGTGGTGTTAGGTTCAATTTGGATCGTTTGTACAACAGCTTGTTTAGGCCACATAGAATTAGTAATGCTGATGAGGTGATACTGGAGGCAGTGGGGCAATCAGGCCAGTCGTTAGTCAGGACAATAGGAACAATCAGTGGAGCCGCAGGGAGTAGTCTGCTCCACCAACCTGAGAGCAGGGACCTATCATAGTGGTGTCCGGCACCGCCATGTCTGGACAGTAGGGATATATATATATATATATATATATATATATATATATATATATATATATATATATATATATATATATATATATATATGCATCGGGAAGTATAGGCCATATATATATATATATATATATATATATATATATATATATATATATATATATATATATATATATATATATATATATATGGCCTATACTACCAGTAAGACTTTTAGTTCGCTGAAGAAGCATCTTGGATAAGAAGCGAAACGTCCGACACCTTCAAAGAAGTACAGATGACGGCTGAAGAAACATTTTCATCGATGGACCAGTCCTGTACGACTGAGAGCTTACACAGACGTAATGATACATTTGATTTATAAGCACCTTTCAAAGTGTCAGGGTCGCTTTACGGTCACAGGATAAGTAATAGACAGCTAATAGCTAATAGCTTGCTAGCTAGATAGCTATACGTGTAATAGATAGCTAATAATAGTAACACATTTGATTTGTAAGCGCCTTTCAACCTGTCTAGGTCACGTTACACTCACAGGATAAGTAATAGACAGCTAATAGCTAAATCGCTAGCTAGCTATACAGGTAACAGATAGCTAGATAGCCATCTATCATAGTGCGAATTTCAGACGGGTGAACATTAAAGGACAACTAACATCACTTTTTTGTTTCCTAACTGACATCAGAAAACCGTTATATAGCATCTAAAATACCCAAAACACACAGGCTGATATTTTTATGACTTAAAGTGTCCAAAATCTGCAAAAAAATTGAGCTGCGAATTGTTCGTGACGTCACCCCAAGACGTCTTGCCTTGCTCGAGAATTAAAACAATGGCTTCAGATTCGGAGAATATGCTTTCTTTTTACACATCCAGTTATCGATGAGAAGGTTTCTTCAGCCGTCATCTGTACAAAAGTGAAGGTTTCGGACGTTTCGCCTCCTATCCAAGAGGCTTCGTCAGCGAACTAAAGTCTGACTGGTCGTATCGGCCCCATTTATATCAGACTTTCAGTCAGACTTTAGTTCGCTGACGAAGCCTCTTGGATAGGAGGCGAAACGTCCGAAACCTTCACTTTTGTACAGATGACGGCTGAAGAAACCTTCTCATCGATGGACCACTCCTGTACGACTGAGAGCTTACACAGACACATCCAGTTATGAATATGATTCAAATAGTTCTGAAGAGGAAAGCATACATGTTTGCAATCGATTAAAGAAGGTTTTCTGTGTCGTTTTGATGGCTCAAGACTGACGTGTCGTGTCACAGAAAATGCAGAAGATGGCAGCAGAGCTGCATGGAAGGAATTAATCAGTCCGTTTTCACAGGCTGATTACTTCCTTACACGGAGCTTTGTCGCCCTCTTCTGCCTCTTTTTGGTGCAACACGAAGTTTTCAGACCAAACAAGTACAGCAAAATGCATTGACGTGATGGAAGGACTGCTACAATGTGTCCTTTTTTTGGTGAGGAGCGTTTATTCAGTGACGTAGGGTGAGGACTCATCACCAACTCAAAAACAAGACTTCCGGAATATTCAGCGCGAGTCTTAAAACGTAAAATATAGCTATACGCAGTGGAATCTTTGTAAAATACGCTCAGTAGAAGTCATTTGATGCTATTTTACAAATTATGGACACAACTTGTACGGAGATGTCGGTTGTCCTCTAAATGTTTTTCAAGATGTAATGTGTGGTACCCGCGTAAAGTTGGCGCTAATGTGCAGCTGCGCCAGCGACTGGCGAATTCCCAGACACAGCTGGGCTGAGGTGGCATCTGACTCCTCGTCATGGCATCCGGGGTCATTGAGGGAGCGTTTGATATTGGCCCGGACCAGGCCTAGGTTCAAGTCCAGCTTGCCCGTGGCCTCCTGCAGCACATGCAGGGACACACTCACGTTCTCCAGGGCCTCCTTGGTTTCACGCATGGCTGGGGAATGACAACACCGTGTTAGCATAATCTGCTATCATGGTTGATAAATACAGTATGTTAAATGTATCTACACTCATTACTCCAAAACGTCATTTTAAGAATGTTAGTATTGTCTTTTTCAAGATAAAGAAATTATCGATTTCAGGATGAGAATATTTTGGCAAGGTTGTGACATTTTTTAGATTTCTTGTAGCATTTTACTCCAAGGCCTTGTTCCATGTCTGTCTATCTAGCACTCTATCTAGCGTTCTATCTAGCTAGCTCTCTATCTATCTCGCTCTCTATCTCGCGAGCTCTCCATCTAGTTAGCTCTCTATCTAGCTAGCCCTCTATCTAGTTAGCCCTGTAGCTAGTTAGCTCTCTATCTAGCTAGCCCTCTATCAGGTTAGCTCTCTATCTAGCTACAGTATCTGTTTGTCCGTCTATCTAGCTAGCATTCTATCTAGCTGTCTGTCTATGTAATCTTCACACTTTGGCAAGCTAAGCTAACTTTCGAGAGCACACAATATTTTAATGTATTTCAAGTAAAAATAATATTTTTTCCTTGGGATATATATCCATTGTAAATTTTTATCATTACAATGTGGCCTCGGTTATTTTCCTTTTTTTCCTGCAATATTTGCTTATTCTGTATGATTTCATTTTTTTAAAGCTGTTATTGTACATCATTATAAATCTGCCCATGCATTAACAACTTGAATGTGTGGCAAACAAGCATGCTATGATTGAGAATATTTTCATTTCATTTAAATGCAAACAGCAGGGTACACAACAAACAAGTGAATGGTAGGTAGATACCAAAGTCGCCTCTTGGATAACATTAGAAGACAGGATTTGGGCAGATATGAGTCTTCGTGCATGCAAGATGCAGGGTCAGATTTCAATGTTCACAAAACTGAATTAAAATTGCACCAAGCAGAAAGCCTCAAATGTAAGCTTTTAATGTATATCGCTTTATCTCCCATTTGGTCAGCTGAAATAAATAAGGGGCAACTCGAGACGTCCCCACGACATCCCACCAAAAGGATGACGACATCAGAGAAAAGGGATCCAATCAACTGCTGATTTCTTTGTTTGAGCCAAATTTGAATATGCATGTGGTACACCTTTAAATCTGAAAACAGAACTCCGACACACAGTCGACGTCTTCGTCTTTCGTCTCTCTTGCTGATTTGGGGCACATGAATATTTTCTTTGTCAAGAGCCGAGACCCAGAATTCTGCATTAGATGAAATTGTTAGGAATAAATTATCTGTGAGTAACTTGCCGGCTTCTTTGGTGATCTCTCTCACAATGAACATGCCAATTGTTAGGTTACAACATTGCGCAATAAGGTAAATATTTTTTGTTATTATTTACAATTTTTAAAGATAACCGTAAAATGCTAATATTAGCCTGTAATATTCTAACCTAACAATTTATGGTGACCCCGACATATTGAGAGAATCACATGTGTATCACAAGTGTCCTTTGTCGATTGGGGTTCGCAAGTTACGGCTGATCAACGCAAGGAGCGTTGCTCGAGTTCAAAAGAATGATTGGGTTGAGGCAGAGTCCTCTTGGTGCACACAGAAGTGTTGTTCAATACTAGTTAAAACCGTGAATGGCAGGAAAATTTCAGGAACATCACTTGGATTTATCGCTCCTCTAAGGGATCCCGCAAACAAAAAGGTAAGCAGAATACCCGTTACAATCAAAAGTCTGCCATTGAACACTGTAAATCAAAGAGGAGTGTTGGGTCCGATTGATGGATCCTAAAAAGTTTATGTTTTGTGTAATAAGTATGAAATATAGTATGTATTGACAAATACTTACAAATAAAATTAGTTTTGAGATGCTCTGGGAAAAGCTTCCCTAAATTATATCCGTCGTAAACGAAGGATCTTCTTTGTGGGATGTGACCAAAGACTCACAGTAAATCATTAATTCGAAAAAGTAATTTGGCCTAGGGTTTTGTGTGTGGACACGCGTGCTGTGAGTGTGCATTTGGGTGCGTGTGAAAGAATGACTATGAATATGATATACAGTAAAGTCTCGTTATATCGATATTCAAGGGAGTCCGAAAAAATATCGATATAACCGGGACTATCGATATATCCGACCCTGTTTGCATGTAATTTTCTCCGTGCGTGCATAGAAATAGTATCGATATAACCGGGACTATCGATATATCCGATATTGATATAACGAGACTTTACTGTAATATGAATGAAATGAGTGAGTGGAGAGAAATTGTGGAATGTTTTTAAGAATTGGAGACGTAATTTGTGTGTGGAGTGAAAGAAGGTGTTTGGAAATTGGAAAATGGCCCGTTATTTGTGGGACTTGAAAAGAATTGGATGATAAAAGTTTTGGCACAGCAATTGCAGATAAAAGAATTTGATTTGGGCAAGGAACAACTGGAATTGAAGAAATTGAGGAAATGTGGCATGCCGAATTTAGCAACCGCAGCCACTGCATTATGTGCTGTAACAAAAAAAAAAAAAAAAAGAAAAAACAAGATCCCATTAAAAAAATGGGTTTAGAGTTTAGAATGACCAATCATGCTAATATATATGCTGGGTATGCTGAGTAACTTGCCGGCTTCTTTGGTGATCTCTCTCACAACGAACATACCAATTGTTAGATTACAACGTTGCGCAATGAGATAAAGGTTTAATTCCGTTCATAATATTTAAAATTTTAAAGATAACCGTAAAATGCTAATATTAGCCTGTAATATTTTAACCTAAGACTATCAGCTATCTAATATCTCATCTCATTTTCCGTACCGCTTATTCCTCAAATAGGGTCGCGGGGGTTGCTGGAGCCTATCTCAGCTGTCTTCGGGCACGAGGCGGGGGACACCCTGAATTGGTTGCCAGCCAATCGCAGGGCACACAAAGACATACAACAGTCACTCTCACACTCAGACTTAGGGACAATTTGGAGTGGTCAATCTGCCTGCCATGCATGTTTTTGGAGTGTGGGAGGAAACCGGAGGACCCGGAGAAAACTCACGCGGGTCCGGGGAGAACATGCAAACTCCACACAGGGAGGCCGGACCGGGACGCGAACCGGCGACCTCTGCAATGTGAAGCCGGTGTGCTAACCACTCGACTACCGGGCCGCCCGCTATCTAATATATATATATATATATAGCTATATATAGCTATCTATATGGCTGTCTATTGGCTAGCTAGCCAGCTTTCTTTCTATTTGAGTTAATAATTGAGTTACTATTTGAGTTACTTCCGAGTTGAGTGAACGCTGGCACGTGTGGCTGCCGCTGCTCACCCACAGAAAATGTTATCCTGTGACTCTAAAGTGATCTTGAGAGTTTTGAGAGGCGCTTATAAATGAAATGTATAATAATAATAATAATAATAATAATAATAATAATAATAATAATAATAATAATAATAATAATAATAATAATAATTATTATTATTATTATTATTATTTAATAGCTATATAGCTATCTAGTTGGCTGTCTTTTGGCTAGCTAGCTAGCTTTCTTTCTATTTGAGTTACTATATGAGTTACTTCCGGGTTGAGTGAACGCTGGCGCGTGTGGCTGCCGCTGCTCACCCGCAGAAAATGTTATCCTGTGACTGTAAAGTGACCTTGAGAGTTTTGAAAGGCGCTTATAAATGAAATGTATTATTATTATTATTATTATTATTATTATTATTATCTATATACAGTATCCAGTAATGTACATACACCACGTACGTATCAGTATCAACAGGAGCAGTTTCTGATTGACCTCATTTTATAAGTACTGTACGTTGCAAAGTGCAGTTTTAATGTCCACATGGACTTGTAACACCACACAAAAGGGCCATGAAAGGGGCATTGGGGTGATGGGTGAGGTTCTTGGGAGGGCTCACCACTGGAGACGAACCAGAAATCAAGGTCACATGGTTCGAGTCCTTTTACCTTTAATGGCTCTGTCGATTTTCACTTCACAAAAATCCACCAAAATGGAAGAAAAGCAAAACACAAGAGGCTAAATGATGAGATTATCAAAATGGAAACGACAGTGTCATGTCAGTCACAAAATTTGTTTTGAAATTGAAAAATACTCAACAACAATCTTCCATAGTTAATTCTATTTGCCTCTTTACAGTGGGTTGTTTACACAGTTTTTCATATTTTTCATTCAGCAGACACTTTGAACTTATTCACCGCCATTCCCGAAGTTCTTCGACATTCCCGAATTAGTGCAGGTTTTGTTTTTTTCTTGCTTGGGTGCCAAACTCTGGCAATGTTTCTTCCTTCCACAAGGGTGTAGTATTTCCCTTTTTCCTCATGTTAGCATGGCTGTTGTTAAAGCGCTATAAGAAATGTATGCATTGCATTGTATTTTGGACAGCCAGCCCTCATTTCAAGCTCATATAACTCCAGCCCCATCGAATTTAGAAAATAACTTTTTTGTGGTTCCTGCAATCTAAGTGACAATGACAAAACCCTGGCACTGAAGTGGACATGTTTTTGCACGTGCGGCAGTGAATGAGTTAATTTCATGTTTCTTTCAAAATATTATTACTGTTATTTTTTACTGAATTCATATTGATTATTTGTGTGGGTCACTGGGTGACTATTTAGTTGAAAATTATGTTTTATGGGGACCTGGGAACAGATTATTCTCACTTTTATGGTTTCCTATGGGAAATTAATGTTTGGAATAAACACGTTTCGCCTTACACACACTTTCCGGGAACCAATTAAGTTCGTAAGCCAAGGTATCACTGTATTTTGATGTTTTTAAATGACTAATATTGGCCTGTACTTTAACCTGATATCATTTTCTCATTCATTCACACACAAAATCTGACTTGTTTTGTTTTGCTGCCCTCTTGATAGCATCGGTAAAGGATATGAAACAGGGAGCTAATATGCACCTTCTGTCATTTTCAGCGCGGCGTCCAAAGCCGGGTGTACCTCCTTATCCAACGTGTCGCGGATCCTTCCACCTAATATTGGACCTATGTCTGGGCGGCGAGAGGAGATAAGCAAACATTAAAAGATAACGCACAGTTCATTGTGTGACTTGTGGCTGCCATTTTGAAAAGTAGATACATAGATTTTGTCTTTTGGCGGTTCGGGATTATATTCAGTGTCTACAATGAGATATCACACACACCATATTGCCTGCCTTTATGTTTATGTTCTTCGTCACAGAAACAAGTTCATTATAATGGCAAAGTAAAAAAAATCTAATAAATGCTAGCAATTTAAAGTCGACAAGGAATCTCAATATAAAGTCAAATAAAAAATGATATTGTGTGCCTTTATATGGCAATTCATTTCTTAAGTATCAGGAATTAAATCATATTAGGGGATGTTATTAGAGAGCACATCATAACTCCAGACCCATATCATTTAGGCATTAACCCTTTTTTCTGATGAAAAAACAGTGATTAAGGTTTCTAACGCTGCATTGAACGTTTATGTAGTGCTAAAACTCAAAAAAGTTAATACATACAATTTCGTTTGACAGAATTCCTTATGTGAGAATAGTTATGACAGTCTGGCTAGCGAGCAAGCTAGCGACCTAACTATCTATTTGCTATCTATTAGTTGTTTAGCTGGCTCGCTAGCTATCTATCTAGCTATCATTTAGCTATCTAGCTGACTAGATAGCTATCTATTAGCGACTGTGTCCTGTGAGTGTAAAGTGATCTTGATAGTTTTGATATGTGCTTATAAATGAAATGTATTATTAGGCTACCTAGCTAGCTGTATATTAGCAATCTGGCCGGCTAGCGGTCGATCTGGATGGCTACCGATCTAGCTTCCTATTTGCTGTTTATTAGCTATCTGGCTAGCTATCAATTAGCTGGATGTCTATCAGATGGCAATCTAGATAGCTATCTATTACCTGGCTAGCTATTAGCTAGTTCGCTGGCATCTAGTTATCTACTAGCTGGTTAGCTAGCTTTCTATCTATTTGAGTTACTTCCGGAGTGAACACTGGCGCGTGTGGTTGCCGCTGCTCACCCACAGAAAAAGGTATCCTGTGACTGTAAAGTGACCTTGAGAGTTTTGAAAGTGCTGATAAATGAAATTTATTATTATTATTATTTGTTCACAAACAGTGGTGGCACAGGGGGCTAACAAAAAGTCTAATTGAAAGGCTAATTATAATGTATTTTATAATTATAATTATAATAATTACACTACATTAAAATCATTCCCATGTGTAGTAATGAAACTCACCACTAGGGGGTGGAAGTAGCCAAGGAAATAACTTACTTTCCAGATCATGAAGGACTTGCTTCTTGATGGTGGCATACTGGGAGGTCAGGTAGTCTATTTGCTGCAAACAGGAAGCATAGAAAGAAATACATCAATACATAAAGCATAGAAATAAATGAACGTATCAGTGAATGAATGCGTACATTGTACGATCTGAGTTGTTTTGTCGTGCTTTTACTTTTGATCGCGACAGAGGCGTTAAAACCACTTTGGTGATTCAACAGCTGGCTGAACTCATAACTTGGCTGAGATCGGCACCAGAACCCCCCACAACCCTCTTGAGGATATAGCAGTCCGGAAGATGAATGAATATGGGCTTATAAATGAAATGTATTATTAGGCTACCTAGCTAGCTGAATGAAGCTAGCTAGAATGAAGCAATGGGTTACTCAACAATTTTGGGGATTTGCCATGAAAAAAGGTGCCGCAATTGGGCACCAGTTTCAATGTATGTTGTGAAATTCCATCCATGTTTTGGGCGTACATGGGGGAATTGAACAGGAAATCATTTCAGGTGCAAGTCCATTTTTCACCATTTCACCACAAATATAGAATCAACTTTAAAATTCTACTTTCTACATTTCAAGCTATCCATAACCTTGCCCCTCCATACCTATCTGACCTTCTTCAAATTTCTATTCCCTCTCGTTCCCTCAGATACTCTTCCTCCCTCCACCTCTGTGTACCCCCTTGCCAGTCTCAGCACAATGGGAGACAGAGTTTTCAGCTACTCTGCCCCCAAACTCTGGAACTCAGTTCTTCCCAACATTTGTAACATCGATTTTCTTCCCACCTTCAAATCCCATCTCAAAACCCAATTCTTTAAAATCACATTTTCTGTGCCGCTCTTGTTGTTTCTTGGTTCTATTTATTGATTGTATTTTATTTACCTATGCTTGTCTGTGACTGTAAAGTGTCCTTGTGAGCTTTGAAAGGCGCCTAAAATGAAAAAAAATTCTGAACTTGCGTGGGGATGTTTTAACATGGCACGCCAAATACAAAATACACTATTTAGAAATTTGGGCAATCTGGATACTTACACAACTGAGCCCAACGGAGCAGTTAAGGTATCTAAGTTATTTGGAAAACACTTAATTCATTCACTGCCCGACGATGTGAGAAAATGTCTCCACTTTCACTCAATTTGCAGGACCCATAGAATATTGAGTTTTAAGACTATATAACTATATAACATTCAATGCAGCTTTAGAAACTAGACTCTCTTCTTTCATCGGAAAAAAAGAGTTAATAAAAGTTATATGGGCTTGTGTGGCCCATATACAGTAATTTAGCCATTAACTAGCTGGTTATGTAGCTAGCTATCTAGTTGGCTATCTGGCTAGCTAGCTATTTGCTATGTACACGTAACATCCGACTTACGACCACCCATACTTACGACCATGACCTCCAGACCCTATTTATTTAAATTTTAATTCTACGCCTGGCACCGCCATGCGCCAGCCTCCGAGTTTCCATTTAACATTTTGAATGGCTGTCGACTTACGACCATTTCGATTTACGATCGTTTGGTCGTAAGTCGGATGTTACCTGTATTTGCTATTAGCTATCTAGCTGGGTAACTGGCTATCAATTAATTGGCTGGCTATCTAGCTAGCTATCTATGATATAAATTATATGGATCTGGAGTTATATGCGATTGAAATTGGGGTTTTTGGACGAAATACAATACAATACATCCAGTACATATTGGTTTGTATAGAGCTTTAAGTACAGCTGAAGCTGTAACAAAGCGCTAACATCCACATCCATTCAATTCTCACATAAATTTGTGAATGGCAGTGAATGAGTTAATTAGATGGCCGATACTAAGTTGGCAAACTTTTTTTTTGCTTATACACCTTGGCTTACAAACTTAATTGGTTCCCAGACAGAGTGTGTAAGGCGAAAAGTGTGTATCCTAAAAATTAATTTCCCATATGAAACCATTAAAATGAGAATAATCCGTTCCCACGTCCCCGCAAAAAAATAATTTTCTACTTTCTAATTTTCGAAGCCTTAAAACTACACAAAATATACCTTATTTTGTATAATAAAGTATGTATAATAAATGCGCTATAGTATTATGATGTCCGGTTTCCTCAGCATGAAACACTTGATGAGGAACATATGCTTCTTTCCCCATCAAGATTCTTGAGGAATGATCCCTTGTAGGTGCTTTCTCTGTGATAATTGTATCTAGTTCTTCATCAATTGTGATCTGTGAAGCTGGGTTGATAGCTTTTTTGCATCAAGTGTACAGATAGCTTGTGCGGGTTATTTGTGGAGCCTGATTGATGGGATATTTTAACCTTGCAGTCTACACTCTGCTTTTGAACTATCAAAGTTGAAACAAGTCCAAATTTCACTGTTTTCTATCCATTTGATCACTCTCTCTCTGTCGTCTGCTTGTCTCTTTAAACCCCCTCACTTCTTGACCAATCACGTGGCTTTAACCGAAGACTGGGGGCGGGGAATACAGGACAAAAACAGTGGCCATCATTTTCTTGTTAGGAGAACGGGCTCGTTCGTGAACGATACATTAGCTTTTTGCATCAAGTGTAAAGATGACTTGTGCTGATCCATTTTCTCACTATTCTCACACTCTCACACTTGTGTTTTTTTGTATTTGTTTCAAGCTCTGTCATCTCCCTGTTTTCTCACTCTCTCTGTGTCTGCCTGTCTCTTTAAAGTTAACCCCCGGCCCCCACTGCTGGGTTCTTGACCAATCACGTGGCTTTAACCAAAGACTGGGGGCGGGGAATACAGGACAAAAACAGTGGCCACCATTTTCTTGTTAGGAGAACGGGCTCGTTCGTGAACGATACATTACTCATTGTGCCAGCTCCGTGTGTATCCCGAAAAATAGTTTGTATGCCAAGGTAAACTTCTCATAAATGTAACGTTCGTAAACCGAAAAGTTCGGAAGCCAAGGGGTTCGTAAACCGAGGTTTCGCTGTATTTTAGGCAGAAAATGGAGTCAAGGTTTGCCGATCATTTCGAAGAATTGCTGTTAAAATACCATTGGCGTGTCGTTGGCGAAAGTGTGCAGATCCCTCATGTTGCCGTTGACCAGACGTCGGATGTTCTTGACCTGAGTGCTGAGGTTCTGGTTGGCGGCATACGCACACAATACGCCAATCCTGCCCAAGCAAAAGATGACAACACACTTCCGGTTAGCTTAGAAAACAATGATAAGATCCATCCAGCATATCGTCATCATCTCGATGCAGGGACTTCACATGCAAAATGCTACGAACATTACCCCCTTTCAGGCGGCGATTAAGCAAATTGACTGCATGTTAAATTTTACACAGAACCAAGCAAAGCAAGATAATCCCATTGGGATAATGTGAGCAACCAGGACAGTATGACATTCAAATATTTCAGTTACAATCAGGTTTTTACAGAGTGTTGTAATTTGGGAGAATCTCTATGTAAAATATGCTTTTGTTACTATAGTATGTCAGAATGCAATTCTAATTTCATTAAAAAAAAAAAAAAAAAAAAAAAAAAAAAAACGGCACAAAATTACTATATACTGGTAACATCCGAGTTTTCACCAGGTTCCGTTCCGACAGTCTTAAGTCGACGTGACGTTTACATGACAGGATAGTATACAATGTCAATCTGCTGTTTTTCAGCAACGTTTGAATACTATTAAATACCAAACTGTTTACACTTCATTTATACATTTTATAACTTTTCGTGTCATTTTTATCATTATATATTTCATATTATAAATTTGTATTACTGTCATAATAATAATAATAATACAGTAAAGTCTTGTTATATCGATATTCAAGGGAGTCCGAAAAAATATCGATATAACCGGGACTATCGATATATCCGATATCGATATAACGAGACTTTACTGTAATACAGTTTATTTATAAATGTTATACTTACCCTGCTCTCCCTGCTAACAGCCAGAAGAGGTCGCCCGACACACAAGCTCGGACTCAAGTGGATGCAGAAGGAAATGCTACAGGAAATGTTGCCGAGACGGTATCTGCACTGTATAACTACTGTATTGAGTGTTGTTACACATTACTGTGCAAGTGTGTGACATGCTGGCTGGCCAAAATTGTACTACGCCTTGCCGGCTGCTTGTGCATTGCGGTGCCAGGCGTAGAATTAAAGGGAAGAAAAAGTTCTGGCGGTCGTGGTCGTAAGTACGGGATGTCGTAACTCGCACTGGTCATAACTTGGCTGTTACCTGTATATCTACAAAATATAAATATCTATCCAGCCATCCATTTTCTGTACCGCTTATTCCTCATTAGGGTCGCGGGGGGTTCTGGAGCCTATCTTAGCTGTCTTCGGGACCGAGGCTGGGGACACCCTGAATTGGTTGCGAGCCAATCGCAGGGCACACAAAGACGTTCAACAGTCACTCTCACACTCACACCTCGGGACAGTTTGGAGTGGTCAATCTGCTTGCCATGTATGTTTTTGG
>NC_142735.1:31928446-31938446 GCF_051943395.1 Hippocampus bargibanti | reverse complement strand
CAATTTGTTGTTTTTACGCAACGTTTTCTATCGAATACTATGACATACCAAACTGTTTACAGTTCATTTATACATTTGATAACTTTTAGTGTCATTTTTATCATTTTATATTTCGTATTATCGATTTTTATGACTGTATACCTGTATCTGTAATGTATACAAAATAGTTTACTTTACAGTTCATTTATAAATGTTATACTTGACTTTGTAGTGTCGTTTTTATCATTTTATATTACATATTATTGATTTTTAAGACTGGATAACTGTACCTGTAATGTATTTAAAACTGTTCTCTGTTCAGTTCATTTATACATTTTATACTTAACCTTTTAGTGTCGTTTTTATCATTTTATATTTCATATTATCGATTTATATGTTATATTTAGGTGCACTTTCAATGAATGAAAAAAGTTCTCCAAATACAGGTAACATCCGAGTTATGACCGGGTTCCGTTCCAGCAAAACGGTCATAAATGAAACGTTTGTAAGTCAAAATCCATTCAAAATGGCCGACGTGACGTTTACGCCACAGAATAGCATACGATGTCAATCTGTTGTTTTTATGCAAAGTTTTCTATCGAATACTCTGATATACCAAACTGTTTACAGTTCATTTATACATTTGATAACTTTTAGTGTCATTTTTATCATTTTATATTTCATATTGTCGATTTTTATGACTGTATAACAGTACCTGTAATGTATACAAAACATTTTACTCCACAGTTCATTTATTAATGTTATACTTAACTTTGAGTGTCGTTTTAATCATTTTATATTTCATATTATCGAATTTTATTACTGTATAACTGTATCTGCTAATGGCCAGAAGAGGTCGCCTGAAACACACGCTCAAAAATTAGGTGGACGCCAAAGAAAAAAAAGCAGTGTACAGGACTACAGGATATGTTGCCGAGACTGTATCTGCACTGTATAACTACTGTATTGAGTGTCATCACGCAGTAGATTGCTGTGCGACTGTGTGACATGCTGGCTGGCCAAAATTGTAGTATGCGTTGCCGGTTGCTTGCGTGTCGCGGTGCCAGGCATAGAATAAAAAAAAAAAAGGGTCTGGCCGTCGTGGTCGCAAGTATGGGTGGTCGTAACTCGCACTGGTCGTAACTCGGATGTTACCTGTATATATTTTTGCTTCAATGTTGCTAAATTTCTGGGTTATGTATGTGTGTGTGAAAACTCACATGCATGGCCAGTATGCTGCGCGGGATGAGCTCTCGGTACTGACGGATGGTAAAGTGCCAAGTCTTGATCCTCATCAAGTCGTCGAAAGCGAACTCCACCATCAGGCGACCTTCCGTGCAAACCTGCGGCCAGATTGACATTTGGTTAGATTCATTTGGAAAAATGCAAAAATATTGTTTTTATTTGTTGTTGTTTTAATAATACTAAATTTCATTTCTAAGCGCCTTTCAAAACTTTCAAAGACACTTTACAGCCACAGGATAGGTTTTTCTGTGGGTGAGTAGCGGCAGCCACACGGGCCAGCATTCACTCAACCCGGAATAATTCAAAAAAGTAGAAAGCTAGCGAGCTAATAAATAGCCAATACATCGCTAATAGCCAGCCAGAGAGATCGCCATCTAGCTAATAGATAGCAAATAGCCAGCTAGCTAACAGATAGCGAGCCAGCAAGATTGCTAGCGAGCTAATAGAAAGCGAATAGCCAGCCAGCTAGCTATTTCATAGCTAGCTATTCACTATCTAGCTTTGTAGAACAATAGCTAGCTAATAGAATGATAGATAGCTAGCTAATAGATCGCTAGCTAACTAGATAGCTAATATGTTTCCTGACTCAAATAGCTAGTTAGCTAGCTATATTGTATTGCTAATAACTAGCTAGATAGCTAAAGGATAGCAAATAAATAGCGACTAGACAGCCAGAACCCCAACAGCTAGCCAGCTGGAAAGTTTACTGCCAGTCAGCTAGACCGCTATTATCTTGCTAGCTAATGAATAGCAAATAAGTAGCGAATAGATACCCAGGTCGCCAACAGCCAGCCAGATAGACAGCTAATAGGTGGCCAGCTAGCTAATGGATCACTAATAAATAGCTAATCGATAGTCAGATAGCCAACAGCTAGCCAGCTAACAGCCAGCTAGTAGACGGCGAATAGCTAGCCAGCTAGCTAATTGTTAGCTCATAAATATCTAATAGATAGCTGTGTGGGTTTTCTCCGGGTCCTCCGGTTTCCTCCCACACTCCAAAAACATGTATGGCAGGCAGATTGACCACTCCAAATTGTCCCTAGGTGTGAGAGTGACTGTTGTACGTCTTTTTGTGTCCTGCGATTGGCTGGCAACCAATTCAGGGTGTCCCCCGCCTCGTGCCCGAAGACAGCTGAGATAGGCTGAACCAGTTGCCAACCAAGCAAAGTGTCGATGGTTATGTAGAACTTGGAATTGAAGCGGATTTACGTGAGACAATCTCTTTTTGTCAATGGATGCTCCGGCTTCCTGTTTGCTTTCAATATTTAGCTTGTAGCAGGTGTGCGCATTCCACCATGATCGATGAGAAGGTTTCTTCAGCCGTCATCTGTACAAAAGTGAAGGTTTCGGACGTTTCGCCTCCTATCCAAGAGGCTTCGTCAGCGACCTGGTGACGCCGGACACAGCTATGATAGGTCCCTACTCTCAGGTTGGGGGGGGCGCGGGACCCCCCCCTGTGGCCCCACTGATTGTTCCTACATTCCTGACTAACGATTGGCCTATTACCCCGGTATCACCTCATCAGCGGCCTTGTATCACGACTCTTTCTAACATTAGAATTTCTAACTTTTCCTGTGACTGTAAAGTGACCTTGAGAGTTTTGAAAGGCGCTTAGAAATGAAATGTATTATTATTATTATTATTATTATTATTATTATTATTATTATTATTATTATTATTATTATTATTATTATTGTTTTCATTGTTTTTTTTGTTGTTGCAAGTTTGTATGCAAATGTATTATTATTATTATTATTATTATTATTATTATTATTATTATTATTATTATGTATCTATTAGCTAGCAAATAGCTTTCCATCTATTTGAGTTACTTCCAGGTTGAGTGAACGCTGGCACGTGTGGCTGCCGCTGCTCACCTGCAGAAAAACTTATCCTGTGACTGTAAGGTGACCTTGAGAGTTTTTAAAGGTGCTTAGAAATCAAATGTATTATTATTATTATTATTATTATTATTATTATTATTATTATTATTATTATTATTATTATTATGTATCTATTAGCTAGCAAATATCTTTCCATCTATTCCAATAGCTTTCTATCTATTTCCATCTATTTATTTTCATTCTTTTTTTTTTTGTTGGTGTTGCAAGTTTTGACCAATTATTTGTTTCGCGCATGTGTGAGGCGTGTCGGCACAGGTTGGGGGGTCCGCATGGGGAGCAATCGGGTGGTCCGCATCCTTCTTGTTGATCCTCAGGAGAGCATCTGCGTTGGGGGGTGGGGGGGCATTGATTAGAGTGAGTGTGTCTGCTGGGATTACATTTTGGCCGTTGCCATGCCGACTAATCAGCTGATTTTTTTTTCTTCTCTCTCTCTCCTTCTTCTCCACTGTTGTCAAGGCAACGTGGCACTGGGAGAAGCGAGCAAGCACCCCGGTGAGTGCTGGCTTCAGCTAAAGGGGGCTAGAAACATTTTTGCTTCCTTCATCTTGTATCTCTGTATTCTCTCTCTCTCTCTCTCTCTCTCTCTCTCTCTCTCTCTCTCTCTCTCTCTCTCTCTCTCTCTCTCTCTCTCTCTCTCTCTCTCTCTCTCTCTCTCTCTCTCTCTCTCTCTCTCTCTCTCTCTCGCTCATCCCCTTCTCGTGCCTAATTGGCAACTCTGCCTGACTTGAACTTCTTTCGTCTCGGGCGTTTAAGACAGCCTACACTGGATGATACACTTTTGTCTTCATTTTTTTTTTTTTTACAGGAAAGCAAGGCTGCCCCCGAGGACCCCCCACCCATGCAGAAAGCCAAATTAAAAGCATTTTAACTCATTCACTGCCAGGCGATGTGCAAAAATGTGTCCACCCCAGTGCCAGGGTTTTTGTCATTGTCACTTGAATTCCAGGACCCACAGAATATAGAGTTTTAGGGCTACATCAAAATTCAATGCAGTGTAAGAAACCTTAGACTCTCTTCTTTCGCCAGAAAATAAGAGTTAATTCCGAAATGATATGGGTCTGAGGTTATATGAGCTTAAAATGAGGGCGGCTGTCCAAAATACAATACATATTGTTTGATATAGTGCTTTCACAACAGCTGAAGCTGGAACAAATTTCTAACATGAAAAAAGGGAAATGATGCCTCCTTATGGAAAAGAAAAAACATTGCCAGAGGCCATAGCCAGCGCTTCATCGGCACCCAAGCGTGAAAAAAAAAACGACAAACCGAACAAATTCGGGAATGGCGCGGCGCTCTTTGTCATTACAGTGGGACCTTGGCTTACGAACTTAATTGGTTCCCAGACAGAGTGTGTAAGGCGAAAAGTGTGTATCCCAAAAAATAATTTCTCATAGGAAACCATTAAAATGAGAATCAAGTCATCAAACATAATTTTCTACTTTCTAATTTTCTAAGCATTAAAACTACACAAAATATACCTTATTTTATGTATAATAAATGTGATATAGTATTATGATTAAAGAAATAAACTGTTCTTGACAATAAAGTCATTTTATTTACCTTTGTGATGGTCGTTAATGGCTTGATGGAATGGAGTGTCCGTTTTCCTCAGCATTAAACACTTGATGAGCAACATAGGCTTCTTTCACCATCTTGAGGAATAGTCCCTTGTAGGTGATTTCTCTGTGATAATTGTATCTAGTTCATCAATTGTGATTTGTTTAGCTGGGTTAATAGCTTTTTTCATCAAGTGTACAGATGACTTGTGCGGGTTATTTGTGGAGCCTGATTGATGGGATATTTAACCTTCCAGTCTACACGCTTTTGAACTATCAAAGTTGAAATGAATCCAAATTTCACTGTATCCATTTTCTCACCATTTTACTTGTTTTTTCCCTTTTCTTTTTTTGTTTTGTTTCAAGCTCTGTCCTCTCCCTATTGTGTATGTGTGTTTTCGCTCTCTCTTTCTTTTCTGCCTGTCTCTTTAATGTTGGAACACCCCCCCCCCCCCCCCACACACACACACACACTGCTGGGTTCTTGACCAATCACGTGGCTTTAACCGAAGACGCCATTTTGTTTTTGGGAGAATGGCCTCTTTCTCTCTCTGTCTGTAACCCCATCCCCCACAGCTGCGTTCTTGACCAATCACGTGGGTTTCACCGACGACTGGGGGCGGGGAATAGAGGACAAAAAATGAGTCTGCTGCCATTTCCTTGTTTGGAGAACAGGCTCATTCACGAACGACACATCACTCATTGTAGCAGCTCCGTTTGTATCCCGAAAAATAATTCGTATGGCAAGGTAAAATGTTCATAAATGTAACGTTCTTAAACCGAAAAGTTCGTAAGGCAAGGGGTTCGTAAACCGAGGACCCACTGTATTTCCAATTCCCAAAATAAATGTGTGAATGGCAGTGAATGAGTTCATGTCAATGCCATTCGTCCATTATTGTCTGCACCAAAAAAATATGTACCTTTTTGACAATGTACACTTTATCATAAAAAAGCACAGCAATAATAAAAAATATTTATATATCTGATCTGGATGAATTAAAACATTTAAAATCCAAGTTCGATGAAGTGGGCTTCTGTCTTGGTCACCAGTTGAAAATTTCATCATGTAACAAGAGAAGTATGTGTGTGTGTGTGTGTGTGTGTGTGTGTGTGTGTGTGTGTGTGTGTGTGTGTGTGTGTGTGTGTGTGTGTGTGTGTGTGTGTGTGTGGATGTGTGTATGTATGTATGTATGTATGTATGTATGTATGTATGTATGTATGTATGTATGTATGTATGTATGTATGTATGTATGTATGTATGTATGTATGTATGTATGTATGTATGTATGTATGTGTGTGTGTGTGTGTGTGTGTGTGTGTATATGTATGTATGTATGTATGTATGTATGTATGTATGTATGTATGTATGTATGTATGTATGTATGTATGTATGTATGTATGTATGTATGTATGTATGTATGTATGTATGTATGTATGCATGTATGTATGTATGTATGTATGTATGTATGTATGTATGCGTGTATGTGTGTGTGCATGTTTATGTGTATGTATGTATGTATTCATTCATTCATTCACTCATTCATTCATAATGTAACTGTATCGGAATTCGATCCGATTAGATTAGATTAGATTAGATTAGCCTTTATCCGTGTCCTCTTCTTTGTCATGTCTTTTTCAATAATGATACTAGTGCAGCGTGTTCTACCGGAGACAAATTCCTTGTACGTTTTACACACTTGGCCAATAAAGATTATTCTGATTCGTATATAGCCCTGAGGGCAACTGTATCATGTGACTGTGACTGTAGTGACCTTGAGAGTTTTTAAAGGTGCTTATAAATGAAATGTATTATTATTATTATTACTGTATCTATTAGCTAGCTGGCTAGCTGTCTATCTATTGGCTATCTATTAGTTATCTAACTAGCTACCTAGCTATCTATTAGTTATCTATTAGCTAGCTATCTAGCTTGATTTCATTCAAGGGCAGTGGTCTTGAATGAAATATTTTTATAAAAAAATCCAGCATGCATCAGATTACACGCTGAAATATTTTCTGGACAATGCTTCCAAATCAATTGATCTTACTATCAATCGCCATTGAAAATTTGAGGGAGAATACCCCAAATTAAAAAGTGCTCCATTGAACAGTCGAAGACGGCCCTCACAACACCACCACCCCCTCTATTGATTTGAGACAAAAGAGGTGATAAATCTTACGCATGGAGAACGAGGGCATCTCCGATTTTAAGGAGGACCAAAGGACAAGACGGCAACACTCAATCAATTAGCGACACACCAGCCCGCCGTCGTTAAATCAATTTGGACGATGGCGGCGAATATTAATGACAGGATACAAGATGACGGAAATGCATCCCAATGGCACTGATGTCACCTATTGTGATCATGGATCATGTTGATCACTTTATTTGGAATGTGCAAATTAGGCTACGCTAATCGATGAGAAAGTATTACACAATGATATATTTCAAAGTGAAAAGTCAATACATACAGTAAAGTCTCGTTATATCGATATTCAAGGGAGTCCGAAAAAATATCGATATAACGGGGACTATCGATATATCCAACCCTGTTTGCATGTAATTTTCTCTGTGCGTGCATAGAAATAGTATCGATATAACCGGGACTATCGATATATCCGATATCGACATAACGAGACTTTACTGTATTGTGATGTCACGAGAGGCTGGGTCCTGGAGGGGAAATACATTCCATTAAGATGGCTTCACCCAGAGAGCATTTTTTGGCCCCATCTGGTGGAAGGCAGCAATCCAAACCCCACACCTGTGGCTGATCGTGGCTTGATTGGCATGCATGACTTTTAAGGCCAGAGAGCCTCTGAGTGTGCGGCCGGGGAGACAAGCTCCATGGTTGTGCTCTGTGGAGAAACACCGAGAAACTGATTGCTGCATGGAACTCGTCGCCAGTTGGGACCATAGAACACTGGATTTGGACCCTTGCTAAAGGTGGCGAAGCTACCTAGGTAGGACGTCAAGAGTGGTGAGGCCTAGAAAAAACATGGGAGAGAACCCCATATTCAGTTTCACCTCAAAAGAGACTTTGTTATACTTTGAGAATAGGAAGGGACACTATTCTTGCCTTTTTTAGCTTGTGAATTCCCCCTGAAACCCTTTATTAAAATATTTGTTTGCATTCAAACCTGTCGCCGATTGCACTCCTTGTCCTGCCCCGCTATGAGCTATCCTCTTAGGACATTACAATATAAGCAGACATGTTTTCTTTCACTTCAAGCTTTTTGCAAAATATTGAATTGTATGACAGTGCTTCAGCTGTTAAAGCGCTATCTAAACCAATATGTATCTATTTTATTGTATTTTGGACAGCCGCCCTCATTTCAACTCAGATAACTCCAGACCCATATGACTTAGGAATTAACTCTTTTTGTCCGATGAAAGAAGAGAGTCTGAGTTTTCTAACTTTGCATTGAATGTTTATGTAGTCCTAAAGCTCAAAAAAGTAAAAAAGTGAATACAGACATTTTTTTAAGGAATTTCCGTTTGACAGAATTACTTATGAAAGAAGACTTGTGACAGCCAAGCTAGCTAGCAAGCGAGCTACCTAACGATCTCTTTTCTATCTATCAGACTTCTATTAGCTGTCTAGCTGGCTTGCTAGCTATCTAGCTGGCTAGGTAGGTAGCTATCTATTAATATATTTATATTTATATTATATTTATATTTGACAATAAAGTTGACTTTGACTTTATTAGCGACTGTATCCTGTGACTGTAAAGTGACCTTGAGAGTTTTGAAAGGTGCTTATAAATGAAATGTATTATTATTATTATTATTATTATTACTGTATCTATTAGCTAGCTAGCTTTCTATCTATTGGCTATCTATTAGTTATCCAACTAGCTAGCTGTTGGATTGGATTGGATTGGATTTGCCTTTATTAGTCTCACAGTGGAGAAATTTACATTTCACAGCAGCAAAGTGATGAAAGGAATGAAAGTAGAAAAACAAAATACATGAGCTGCTGGAAAGGCATTTCCATTGTATTGGTTATCTATTAGCTAGCTATCTAGCTAGCTTTCTATCTATTTGAGTTACTTCCGGGTAGTGTGAACGCTGGTGCGTGTAGCTGCCGCTACTCACCCACAAAAATGCTTATTCTGTGACTGGAAAGTGACCTTGAGAGTTTTGAAGGCGCTTAGAAACGAAATGGATTATTATAATATCATATATGAATAGTTAAGTCTTCTAAATACAGTGATACCCTGATGGAGAATAATAATTTATCATGTTTAAAAGTGCCGTGCTTTGCTGACCAACTAAACAATGGGCCCACAGTCAAAGCGCAGATGGCCACAGTAAATCTGAGTGAAACAGACACGGCAAGGTGAACTGTCGTCTCCATCTAGATTCTAGAAGGTCTGGCCTTGCACAGAATTTAGGGCTTGAGATACTCTTTTTTTCACTAAAGTTATTTACGGCTTCAACATCCTGCACAAGCGCAAGATTACTAACTTATCAGTTCATGTAAAAGACACTCATTAAAATGTCTATGTTTTACTGCTTGCAGCTGTTGGTGCTCAGAACGCCCAGAGGCGTGGCATTATAATCAAGAAAACTATGTTTTACTAATATATCACTGTAATTTACATATACTCTCAATAAATAGCTTGGCAGAGAGGCGCAGAATTCAGACGTATGTCATCTGATGACTGCGTCTCCTGCCGGCAGTAGGGACAATCTTTCTGGTTCAGAGTCTCTGTCCACGGTGTCTGACTGTCATATCTCTGACATACCTCGGCTTACGAATGCTTTAGCTAACGAACGTTTCACCTTACGAACGTAAAATTTGCGAGAAAATAATCTTGGCATACGTACTATTTTTCGAGAAACACACGGAGCGCCACAATGAGTGATGTGTCGCCAACGAGCCTGGAGCCTTGGAGCTCCTAACAAGTAGCTGGAAATGGCAGCCAACTTTTTTTTCCTCTATTCCCCGCCCCCAGTCTTCGGTTAAAGCCGCACGTGATTCGTCAAGATCCATGGTAGAGGAAGTAGGGGACACATGCAGCAGGACACACGCAGCAGTGAGGAGAAGAGTGCTCACAGTGTGCTATATATATTATACAGTGGTACCTCGGTTCTCGAACATAATTAGTTCCAAGGACCCTGTTCGAAAAGCGATTTTTTTCGAACGCCGAAACCACCTCTTTGCTCCTGTCACTTGCGAGTTGACGGCGGGGGGGGGGAATCGGCAGGGAGGCGGGGCTGCCTCTCCCGGCCGCCCTCCACCTACTGTCAATTCTCTAATCACGGACACAGGGCATTTATACGGTTCGCGATCACCTCACCAATGCCAG
>NC_142735.1:31845946-31925946 GCF_051943395.1 Hippocampus bargibanti | reverse complement strand
CTTGTTTTCGAGTTGGTGACGATGCCCGAAGTGACATCACGGATGGAAGACCAAGAAAGCGACACTCAAATGCATGTTGGGTCCTTTTTTTTATCTGAAAACACTGTTTTGATGCCGCAATTAGAAGGAAAACTACATGAATAACGCGATAATGAATCGTTGTGTGTCGCAGCCAATTGCGGTAACACGCATAAAGAAGGTGTAAGTTGACACAAATTCCCAGCGGACAAATCAGCCCATTTCCAACAGAGCTTATGTGCCATCTTGTGCATTTTTTGGGCGATACATTGGTGTCCAGCCGGCTCGAATTAATACGGAAGGACTTCTTTAATCGATTGCAAACATGTATGCTTTCCTCTTCAGAACTATTTGAATCATATTCATAACTGGATGAGTAACAAGAAAGCATCTTCTCCGAATCTGAACTCTTTGAAGCCATAGTTTTGATTCTGGAGCAAGGCAGTTTGTGAAGGAGTATCTTGGCGTGACGTCACCAACAAGGGGGCAGGACTTTCTGAATATCCCGAGTTTCGAGCTCATTTTGTGGCAGTTTTGGGACACTTTAAGTCATTTTTATTGGTGTTTTGCATTTGACTAAAAATGTCAGCCCGCGTGTTTTGGGTTTTTAGATACTATAAAACGTTTTTCTGATGTTAGTTAGGAAACAAAAAAAGTTGTCAGTTGTCCTTTAAAAGTATGTACACTATCCTGTGACTGTAAAGTGTCCTTGAGAGTTTTGAAAATAAAAGAGTTTTTGAAAATAAAACCGATGCGTATGCTAATAAGCAAAATGGGGCTGGGGCTGCACTAATGTAAAATTGTGGGCAAGAGACATTCAAAGAATGAGGCACACAGCGAGAAGCAGCCACAGAAAAAAAGCGAGAGAGAGAGAGAGAGACGATGGAGGGGAGAGCGAGATGGGAGCTGGGGATGATTTCTCTAGGGATGAACGATGCGTGTGTATGTACGTGTGGGTGTGTGTGTGTGGGTGTGCGGGTGGGTGTGTTGCAGAGGAGCGGTAGGGGGCGGGGGTGGGATGAGAGGGAGAACGGTGAAGGAGAGAGCAAAAAGGAGAATGAGCGAGTGAGCGAGGCGAGGGGATGAGAAGAGGGGGGGGGGTGGTGGGGTGGGACAGAGGGGGGTGGTGGGAGGGGGGGTGGGAGGGGGGCGTGAGGGGGAAAAGTGAGGCGAAGCAGAGCTGATTGAGATTCGGGACTCCGGAGCTGTGAGGCTCGGTGGTGCTGCTGGGGGCGGAGGGACAACAAGCTGCCTTATTGGAATTCGTCTCTACTTTTATTTGTACCCCCCATACCCCTACCCCCTCCCTCTTTTTTCCTAATCAATTAATTATTCTCATCCAATTTAGAGACAGATGAAAAGAGCGGGAGAAAAAAAAATGTAGCTTTGTGTTGACCGCTGTGTATCTCAACACTAACGTGATGCGATGTCATTTATAAAGTGATTGTTTCGCTTATACAGGTAACATCCGACTTACGACCGAGTTCCGTTACAACCAAACGGTCGTAAGTAAAAATGGTTGGAAGTCAAAATCCATTCAAAATGTTGAATAGAGACTCGGAGGCTAAATGACTCGCAAACCCCCCCTCTTAAAATGTTAAAAATAGGGTCTGGAGGTCATGGTTGTGAGTACGGGTGATCGTAAATCGAGCCGGTCGTAAGTCGGGTGTTACCTGTATTCTCAATCCAAATTAACTCATTCACTGTCATTCACAAATTTCTTCGGGAATTGAAGATGTGACGTAGAGCGCCATTCCCAAATTGGTTCAGGTTTGTTTTTTTCTTGTTTGGGTGCAGATAAAGCACTGGTTATGCCTCTGGCAATGTTTTTTTCTCCTCCACAAGGGGGCAGAATTTGCCTTTTTTCCCATGTTAGCGCTTTGTTTCAGCTTGTTATATAAACCAATATGTATGTATTGCATTGTATTTTGGATAGCACCCCTCATTTTAAGTTCATATAACTCCAGAGCCATATAATTTAGGAATTATTATTATTATTATTATTATTATTATTTTAATGAAAGAAGAGAGTGTAAAGTTTTGTACGCTACATTAAATCTTTACGGAGTCCTAAAAGTCAATATTTTGTGGGTCCTGGAATTCAAGTGACAATGACGCAAACCCTGGCAATGGAGTGGACACGTTTTTTTTTCCACTTCGTCTGGCAGTGAATGAGTTAATATGAATATAATGAGTTCATATGTATATTAACTCATTCACAGCCATTCAGGAATTTATTTAGGAATTGAAAATTGTAAATATGACTTTGAGTGCCATTCCCAAAATTTGTTTGAGTTTTGTTTTTTTTCTTGTTTGGGTGCCGATAAAGTGCTGGCCAGACCTCTAGCAAGGTTTTTTTGTTTTTTTCCACAAGGGGGCAGCATTTCCCTTTTTCCCCATGTTAGCACTTTGTTGTTACAGTGTTATATCAAACAAGATGGAAGGATTGCAGTGTGTTTTGGACAGCCACCCTAATTTCAAGTTCAGATAACTCTCTTTCTGATGAAAGAAGAGAGTCTAAGCTTTCCTCACGTTTTATTGAGTGTTTATGTAGTCCAAAAACTCCATATTCTGTGGGTGCTGGAATTCAAGTGACAATGACAAAAACCCTGGCACTGGAGTGGTCACTTTTTTTGCACATCGTTTGGCAGTGAATGTGTTAATGATGTCCCTGATCCACTGGTGGAAAGACGCTTTGATCCTCTCCTCTTTCATCTAGAACTGCTTCATGTCATCACAAAGAGGGTACAGCAAGTCCTGAAGAATGAATGTCTCTCTGTGTCTTTGATTTGTCATATTGTCTCTATGCTGTCATATTATTTGTTATTTAGGTTTTTTTTTTTGTTCTTTTGACTTCAAGACGGCGCCGCGAGAGTGGCTGCCTTTCCAGCAGCTCATGTATTTCGTTTTTCTACTTTTATTCCTTTCATCACTTTGCTGCTGTGAAATGTAAATTTCTCCACTGTGAGACTAATAAAGGCATATCCAATCCAGTCCAATGTGGCAAGAAAAAACATGAATTCATTTGAAAATGAATTTATCTGCGTTCATATGAACAGGCGGCTAATTTGAGGTTCATCCTGATCCGACTTTGTCTACCTCGTCGACTTTTGAAATGTCTCTCCGAACGTGTATTTCACTAAAGCCGGTGTGTCCGGTTATGTATTCATTTAGTTTTTTATTAATTTGTTTATTTTAAATATTTATTGTAAATATTTTTTACAATATTTATATAAATGGTTTCTTAAAAATCTTATTTAAATTTTTATTATTATTATTATTAGTAGTAGTAGTAGTAGTATTAATAATAAAAATTATTGAAATGATGATAATAATAATAACAATCCATTTCATTTATGAACACCTTTCAAAACTCTCAAGGTCACTTTACAGTCACAGTATAAGCTTTTCTGTGGGTGAGTAGCGGTAGCCACACACGCCAGCGTTCACTCGACCCGAAAGTAATTCACATAGATAGATGGATGGATGGATGGATGGATGGATAGATAGATAGATAGATAGATAGATAGATAGATAGATAGATAGATAGATAGATAGATAGATAGATAGATAGATAGATAGATAGATAGATAATAATAATACATTTCATTTTTAAGCACATTTCAAAACTCTCAAGGTCACTTCACAGAATACAGTCGCTAATAGCTATTAGCGAGTGAATAGATAGCTAATACCTAGCGAATAGATAGCTATTAGAGTAGTGAATAGATAGCGAATCCCTAGCGAATAGATAGCTAAAACCTGGCGAATAGATAGTTAATAGCTAGCGAATAGAAAGCTAATACCTAGCAAAGAGATCGCTAATAGCTATCTAGCTATATAGTTAATAGCTACAATAGCTAGCTAAATAGCTAGATAACAAGATAGGCAGCTAATAGATTTTCCAGACGTCTTGAATGAGGTCAACTGAAGACGCATAGCTGATAGATTGCCTCCACCTGCTCAATTAATAATAATAATAATAATAATAATAATAATAATAATAATAATAATAATGATATTTGTTAATGTCATAATTTCATTTGTTGTATTGCTTTTATTACTTTTATTGTGTGTACATGTGTTGTCTGGCGATATATTTATTTATGTATTTATTTATTATGTATTTATTTATTAGTTTGTATTTATTTTTTTGTTTATGCATTTATTTAGTTTGTCTGTGTAAGGTCTCAGTCGTACAGGAGTGGTCTATCGATGAAAATGTTTCTTCAGTCATCATCTGTACTTCTTTGAAGGTGTCGGACGTTTGGCTTCTTATCCAAGAGGCTTCGTCAGCGAACAAAAATCTTTTGCTGGTAGTTTTGGTCCTATATGTATCCCTACTGTCCAGACGTGTCGGTGCCAGACTCTGCTGTGATTGGTCCCTGCTCTCAGGTTGGGGGAAGCGGAGGACTCATCCCTGAGGCTACACTGATTACTTCTATAGTCCTGCCTGATAATGGGGTCTACGACTGACCTGATTCCCCCATTTCCTCTGGTATCACCTCATCAGCATAACTAAACCTATGTTGCCTAAGAAGTCTTTTGTATGAACGATCCAAATTGAACCTCACCCCATCATGGCGATTTAGGGAAGGGTTTTGCTGTTTTATGAATTTTATTTATTTAGTTGTCTATGGTTTTTTGTGTGTTTTTCAAGATGGCGCCCATGTAGGCAACTGTCAGCAAGTGCTCTCATGACCGGAAGCCATCACCTGCTGGTGATTTTAGGTTTTAGTGTACCTTGGTGAACATGGGCTTGCCATGTTGGGTGACCATGGTGCACTGGTCGCAGTCCAACGTGATGCAGGAGTTGTGGAAGGATTCCTTGGAGTGCTTGAGGATGTAGTGCAGCTCACTGACGCCGCCCTCAAACACCGTGCTGAAGTAACGGGGGATCAGCGTCCGACCAATCGCTGCAAAGGAGGAGAGAAGGGCAAAGAGGACAAGAAAGAAAGATATGGAGAATGAGAACATGTGTAGAAACGACCGCATCATGTAAGAACAGAAATCCTACATTCAAAAGAAGACAGTGATTACCATAGCAGACAGCTGTTGTGACTGACATTAGCCTCTTTATCTGCCAGCACGCTTGCAACTCCTCAGCCGTTTGCAACTGGACGGGTCAGGAAACATATAAGCTTTCTAACTAGCAAGCTATCTATTAGCTATCCAGCTAGTTATTAGCAATATAGCTAGCTGGCTAGCTATTTGTGTCAGGAAACATATTAGCTATCTAGTTAGCTAGCTATCTAGCATTCAATTACCTAGCTAGTGCAACCTTTCTACCGGGCGTACAACTTACAAAATGTCTCCGCCCGGGTGGCCGACAACTTCTTCTTCAAAAAAAAAACAATTCAAAAAATGAATAAATTATTCCGATTTAGAAATCTTCATTCGGTTTGGAAACTTCTGAATTTCGTTTCGTTTGGCAATTTGCATACTCGGCACGGCAGCCAATCAGAAGCCTACTTCCCTTTCCCAAGCGTTATAAGGTCGTGCATTTGCATATCATTTTCCAAAGTAGATGCACAAAACTCAGCCCCAGAAGAATGATTCAAAAGAAGTTAACAAAATTTATGACGCTACAAAATGTAAACATACATTATCCCGTACGACGGAACGTGAACATTGCAATGTGGAAAATGACGAAGAGTGGAGCAAAAAAAATAAACCAAGGGAGCATTTGTGGTAGGTACATCTTTAATAAAAACAATCCTTAATACTTTGCAACAATGTTTTTTTTTTTCGATTAGTCGTCTTGTTGTGTTTCAAGTTGTAAAAAATGGGGCAGGCAACTTTACGGCTGGGCAGGCAACTTTTCAGAGTTGTCTGCCCTGGTGTCCGCTAATTTCTCGTCATGAGTTTCAGACACTGCTCTCACTATTGACAATTGGACAATTGGAGTTTCTCCCTTCCATCAGGTCAAAAGCCTGATGTGTCATCCTTGACTGCACACTATCTTTCCACTCCCATATAAATAACTTAACCCGATCTGCGTACTTCCACCTACGCAATATCAATGGTCTTGGCCCGTCTCTCACCCCTCACACCACTGCTATCCTCGTTCATAGTCTTGTCACCTCCTGGATTGACTATTGCAATTCACTTCTCTTTGGTGTCCCTCAGAAGCTTCTCCACAAACTTCAAATCGTCCAGAATTCATCAGCCCGGATAATTACCACAACCTCATCCTTTCACCACATCACCCCCGTCCTCCAAGAGCTCCACTGGCTCCCGGTCAAATATAGAATCAACTTTAAAATTCTTCTTTATACATTTATTTTATACATATTATTATATATAACCTGACCCCCCTCCATACCTATCTGACCATCTTCAAATTTATATTCCCTCTCGTTCCCTCAGATCCTCTTCCTCCCTCCACCTCTGTGTGCCCCCCACCCGTCTCAGCACAATGGGGGACAGAGCTTTCAGCCGCTCTGCCTCCAAACTCTCTTCTTTCTATTTATAATTGCATTTAATTTATATTTATGCTTGTCTGTGACTGTAAAGTGTCCTTGAGAGTTTTGAAAGATGCCTGAAATAAAATGTATTATTATTATTATTACTGTATGTGAGTTTTTGTATGTGCACAGCCATGACTGGCGTATTTTTCCAACTCATTGGTCAGGCATGGCCAAGTAACACATCCAGCGTACTCTCTCTCTCTCTCTCTCTCTCTCTCTCTCTCTCTCTCTCTCTCTCTCTCTCTCTCTCTCTCTCTCTCTCTCTCTCTCTCTCTCTCTCTCTCTCTCTCTCTCTCTCTCTCTCAGCACTAAGAAACAAAGTATGTCTTGCAGTGGAACTGACTGCTAATGAGCAGGAGCTCTGAGGGGGGTGATGGGAGCAAGGGGGTTGGGGGTGGGGGGATGAAAGATGGAAAAGGGGAGTGGTAGAAGAAGGGAATATGAAACAAAATAAGGGTTGTAAGTGAGTGAGGGAGTAATAGAGAGAGAAAGAGAGAGAGAGAGACAGAGAGAGAGAGTGCAAGAGAGAGTGACGGAGAGAGGGAGACAGAGAGCAAGAAAGAGAAATAGAGGGAGAGAGAGTGTGCAAGAGACAGAGAAACAGAGGGAGAGAGACATAGAAAGATAGAGAAAGAGAGAGAGCAAGAAAGAGAAGTAGAGAGAGAGAGAGAGAGCCGGAGAATCAGAGAAAGAGAGGGAGGGTGTGTGTGCAAGAGAGAGAAATAGACGGGGAGAGAGATAGAACAATAGAGAAAGAAAGAGAGAGAGCAAGAGAGAGAAATAGGGGGAGAGAGAGACAGAGCGACAGAGAAAGAGGGGGAGGGAGAGTGTGCAAGAGAGAGAGAAATAGCGGGCGTATAGAGACAGAACAATAGAGAAAGAGAGACAATAGAGAGAGAGAGAGAGAGAGAGAGAGAGAGAGAGAGAGACAGAAAGAGAGAAAGACAAAATGACAGAGACACAGAGAGACAGACAGAGAGAGAGAAAGAGAAGGAGAGCGAGAAAGAAAGAGAGAATGACAGAGACAGAGAGAGACAGACAGACAGAGAGAGGAGAGAAAGAGAGAGGGTGAGATAGAGAAAGAGAGAGAGAGAGTAAGAGAGAGAAATAGAGGGAGAGAGAAACACAGAGACAATAAAAGAGAGGGAGAGAGAGTGTGCAACAGAGAGAGAAAGAGAGACAAGAGAGAGAGAGAGAGAGAGAGAGAGAGAGAGAGAGAGAGAGACAGAGAGGAGAGAGAAAGAGAGAGTGAGAGAGAGACAGGCAGACAGAAAGAGACAGAGAGGCGAGAGAGAGGTATAAAAAAAATCTTCGTCTCACCCCTCATGGGTGGTATCTGTCCCCCACTTTAGCTCGGGTCCTATACCAGAGGCCAGGAAGCTTGAGGGTTCTGCGCAGTATCCGTGCTGTTCCCAGCACTGCGCTTTTCTGGACCGAGATATCCGATGTTGTTCCCGGGATCTGTTGCAACCACTCATCGAGTTTGGGGGTCACTGCCCCGAGACTGTCACCTTTACCTTCCAGGCTCTCCAGCTCCTCTCTGAGCCCTTGGTATTTCTCCATTTTCTCATGTTCCTTCTTTCTGATGTTTCCATCACTCGGGACCGCTATGAACACCTTATCAGCTTACGAACACCTTATCTTACAAACTTTTTGTGTAGTTTTAATATATATATATATATATATATATATATATATATATATATATATATATATATATATATATATATATATATATATATATATATATATATATATACCTGCAGAAAAACTGATCCTGTGACTGTAAAGTGACCTTGAGAGTTTAGAAAGCCGCTCATATATATATATATACAGTAAAGTCTCGTTATATCGATATTCAAGGGAGTCCGAAAAAATATCGATATAACCGGGACTATCGATATATCCGACCCTGTTTGCATGTAATTTTCTCCGTGCGTGCATAGAAATAGTATCGATATAACCGAGACTATCGATATATCCGATATCGATATAACGAGACTTTACTGTATAAATATAGATATACTTGAAGCAGTCCCTTGAAGGGGGGGGTACTGTCATGATGTGGTTGGCGACCAACGGGCGGCGCTGTCGGCCCCGCCTGCACCTTCACAGGTGCTGGTCGTCCCGAGCCTTGGCGGACTGCCACGTTCTGACTGGCGACCACCGGGTAGCGCTGTCAGCCCTGCCTGCTGCCTCGCAGGTGCTGGTCGTTACAATCAGTGACACTCAAAAGGACTCCCGGCACGACCATTCGCTGTTGGGTCATTGTTGATGCATGTCATATGCATTTGTGCATCTTTGTTTCATCTTGGCGGACTTTTAATCTTGGTTTTCTTTTGATAGTTTGTATTTTTTCTGTTCAGATGAGTTTGACATTTTACATTTTGTTCCTGCTGACCTTATTTTAATACAATTTGTCAAACACAACCTCCTGCTCCCTCCTGCCTGCTTTTTGGGATCCGCACACCCGCCATCACCACCTTGCAAACTGTGACAGAACGCAGCAGTGAGAGGTGGGGGTTAAACATTAAAGAGACAGGCAGACGACAGGGAGAGAGTGAGAAAATGGATAGAAAACAGTGAAATGTGGACTCGTTTCAACTTTGATAGTACAAAGGCAGAGTGTAGACTGCAAGGTTAAAATTCCCATCAATCAGGCTCCACAAATAACCCGCACAAGCCATCTGTACACTTGATGCAAAAAGCTATCAACCCAGCTAAACAGAACACAATTGATGAGGAACAAGGTAAAATTATCGTAGAGAAAGCACCTATAAGGGATCATTCCTCAAGATGGTGAAAGAAGAAGGCTACGTTCCTCATCAAGTGTTTAATGCTGATGAAACTGGCCACTCCATTCCATCAGCGACCATCACAAAGGTAAATAAAACGATGTTATTATACAGTACAGTTTATTTCTTTAATTATACCAAAGCACATTTATTATACATAAAAGAAGGTATATTTTGTGTAGTTTTAAGGCTTAAAAAATTAGAAAGTGGAAAATTAGGTTTTATGGGGAACTGGGAACGGATTATTCTCATTTTAATGGTTTCCTACGGGAAATACATTTTTGGGACACACACTTTTCGCCTTACAAACTCTGTCTGGGAACCAATTAAGTTCGTAAGCCAAGGTATCACTGTATCTGACCTTGCGTGTCGTCTTTCCCCCCTTGGCTGTCTGGCTAGCTGGCTACCACTCTAGCGCGGCTTGTGAGATCCGCGATAGCTGGCATGGGCTCAGTCGGGAAAACAACGAGCGGCATATGCCTCTCAACTAATGTGTATCCAAACATGCAATTTACAAATAATTAACGACGTGTTAATTAGTCACATTAATTCACGCCACTTTGTCGAGATTGTTCCCCCCAATAGACCCCCCACCCTACTTCCCCTCCTCCCCCGCCCTACCCAACCACCGGCGGTGCCCAGGACTCCTGCCAGTAACGTCAGCCAGCTAGAAAAGACGTCAGGAGCCCATTTTTGTTTGTGCTCAGAATAAAAAAGGCCCGCTGGTGCGAACGCTCACACACAATCACAGACACGCACTCCCATACACACACACACGGTACACAAAAGCTTGTACATGTGGCGCGCAAATAAAGTGTGTGCGGGCAGTAAACAAAACTGAGGCAAGTACACGCCAGCAAATAAATAGATTTTTACACAAGCCTGTAAACACCCAAAAATGTGTTTGTACCATTAATTCATTTACTGCCATTTGGTGGCCTACATCCATCAAAAGTTAAATAAATGAATATTACTGCCATTCACCAATATGCTGAAAATATGACGGAAAGCGCCATTCCACAATTTGTTTGGGTTTTGTTTTTTCATACTTGGGTGATAAAGCACTGGCCAAACCTCTGGCAATGTTTTTTTCTTTTCAACAAGGGGGCAGCATTTCCCAGCAAACAGCAAAACCCTTCACTAAATCGCCATGGTGGGGTGAGGTTCAATTTGGATCGTTCCTACAAGAGACTTCTTAGGCAACATAGGCTTAGTTATGCTGAAGAGGTGATACCAGGGCAAATGAGGCAATCAGGCCAGTCATGGACCCCACACTAAGGCAGGACAATAGAAGTAATCAGTCAGTACAATAAAAGTAATCAGTGTAGCCTCAGGGAAGAGTCCTCTGCTCCCCTCAACCTGTGAGCAGGGACCTATCATAGCAGAGGCCGGCACCGCCACGTCTGGACAGTAGAGATATATATATATATATATATATATATATATATATATATATATATATATATATATATATATATATATATATATATATTACGTTTTCTATATTTATATATATATATTTATATATATATATATATATATATATATATATATATATATATATATATATATATATATATATATATATATATATATATATATATATATATATATATATATATATATATATATATATATATAGGGCCAAAACCACTAGGAAAAAAAATTAGTTCGCTGACGAAGCCTCTTGGATGAGAAGCGAAACGTCCGACACCTTCAAAGAAGTAAAGATGACGGCTGAAGAAACGTGAAAAAAATAAAGTGAATTAGCTGAATGAGTCAAATTTCAAATGGGAATAGTGTAAATATGTAATGCTGAATGTAATATTATTCCAATATTGACAAACAATGATGGAAATGTGGACTCATGGGGAATTTTGGGAGGAAAAATGTAAAAAATGAAAAATGTTTTTTGTAAGTGACTATTCTGAAATGAGTAAAACACTACCCATTTGGTGAGAATTTGAGGATCATATTACTTCTGGGGGGGCGGCCCGGTAGTCGAGTGGTTAGCACACCGGCTTCACAGTGCAGAGGTCGCCGGTTTGTGTCCCGGTCCGGCCTCCCTGTGTGGAGTTTGCATGTTCTCCCCGGACCCGCGTGGGTTTTCTCCGGGTACTCCGGTTTCCTCCCACACTCCAAAAACATGCCTGGCAGGCAGATTGACCACTCCAAATTGTCCCTAGGTGTGAGTGTGAGAGTGACTGTTGTATGTCTTTGTGTGCCTTGCGATTGGCTGGCAACCAATTCAGGGTGTCCCCCGCCTCGTGCCCGAAGACAGCTGAGATAGGCTCCAGCAACCCCCGCGACCCTAATGAGGAATAAGCGGTACGGAAAATGAGATGAGATGAGATTACTTCTGGGTTGAGTGAATGATGGCGAGTGTGGCTGCCGCTGCTCACCCACAGAAAAAAAATATCCTGTGACTGTAAAGTGTCTTTGAGAGTTTTGAAAGGCGCTTATAAATAAATTGTATTATTATTATTATTATTTTTATTTATGTATTTATTTTTATTTTTATGTTGGACAGCCGCCCTCATTTAAAGCTCACATAACTCCAGACCTAAATCATTTAGGAATTAACTATTTTTTTTTTTCGGATGAAAGAAGAGAGTCTAAGGTTTCTAACACTCCATTGAATGTTTATGTAGTCCTAAAACTTAATATTCTGTGGGTCCTGAATTTCAAGTGACAATGACAAAAACCCTGGCACTGGAATGGTCACACTTGGCAGTGAAGGAGTTAATAACTGAAATGGATTAGTGTTGTGTTGTTTCTTGCCCCACTGTGTAAGAATAAGAATAAGAATAATAACAACAATAACAATAACAATAACAATAACAATAACAATAACAATAATACAGTTAATTCAATAAATGCCTTTCTGACCACTCAAGGGCACTTGACAATTAAAAGAACAATACACAGAACAATAAAACCATAAATAAAGTGATAAATTATAAAATATCTGATTAAACTAGACCATGAATGCAATTTTAAACAGATGGCTTTTGAGGTGTAGGTGTCTGTTTTGTTGTTGTTGTTTTTTAGCCATAAATGGACAGCATGCGCAGTGCAAAGGCCATCATTAACCCTACCCTGTGACGCTTTAAGCTGCCCACACACCCCACGACATACACGCACATGCACACGGATATAGGTAGACACGCACACACACCCATAGAATATACAATATATACATTTAGAGTCATAATGATGCACAGAGGGAGTGCATGGAAAGGCTGCTGGGCAAACAACAAGCACACCCACATGCAAGAACATCAAACACTGTACAGTACATCCCATAATACACACATTATGGTTTTGAGGTTACCAATAGCTTACTGGTTGTATTAGTGTACACATATTAGCATTGTGCCATCTGATATCATTGGGGAGTTTGTTGGAATGGCCATTGCTGAAGAATTTGACAGAAAAAGCAGCAATTAGACATTCCGGATGATTAAATGCCTAAGAATTGCTTTGCCTAACAAAATATACACTATAACGTAATGAAAATCAAAAATGACAACTGGGGATATCATGGATTATGGTATTTTCCGGTGTATAAAGGGCACCCAAAGTGTGAAGGGGGAAAAAAACAACATTGTACATAGCGTCACAAAGTAGAAAGCAGGTACAAAACGTTTCTTAAGACTGAGCTGTACAAGTGGAAAACAATGTTTCAGGCCAAACGACCCGTACATAGTGCAAAGGAATCAAATACAGGTAACATCCGAGTTTCGAACGGGTTCCGTTCGGACAAAACGGTCATAAATCAAATGGTTGTAAGTCGAAGTCCATTCAAAATGGCCGACGTGACGTTTTTACAACAGGATAGTATATTATGATAATCTGTTGTTTTTAATTGAATATTAGTAAATACCAAACTGTTTACACTTCATTTATAAATTTGATAACTTTTAGTTATTTTTATCATTTTATATTTCGTTTTATTGATTTTTATGACTATATAACTGTACCTTTAATGTATATTTACTGTTCAGTTCATTTATAAATGTTACACTTACCTTTCAGTGTTGTTTTATCATTTTATATTTCGTAGTATCGATTTTTATTACTGTATCACTGTACCTGTAATCTAAAATCGCTCTCCCTGCAAACGGCCAGAGGAGGTCGCCCGACACACACGCTCAGGCGGACGCCGAAGGAAAAAAGCAGTGTACAGTACTATAGGAGATGTTGCCGAGACGGTATCAGCACTGTATAACTACTGTATTGATTGTAGTCACGCAGTAGATTGCTGTACGAGTGTGTGACATGCTTACTGGCCAAAATTGTAGTACGCTTTGCCAACTGTTGTGGTGCCAGGCATAGAATTTCAAAATAAAAATAAAAAAATAAAAAGGGTCTGGCAGTCATGGTACAGGTGGTCGTAACTCACGCCGGTCGTAACTTGGATGTTACCTGTATACACGCTAGATATAAGAATACACACATCTGTGTGTATTCATTAATTTCAATGGTCAGGCCACTTTCCCATTCATTTCTATGGAGGCCCTACCAGGGGCTGCAGTACCTCGGGCGCCCGCCAGTGCTCTAGGGGCGCTCTCCTTCATTCATTTGAATGGCCAGGCCTTTTCCTTATACAGTGATACCTCGGTTTACGAAGCCCTTGGTTTAAGAATGTTTCGGATTATGAACGTTACATTTATGAAAAATTTACCTTGGCATACAAACTATTTTTTGGGATACACACGGAGCGCCACAATGAGTGATGTGTCGTTCGCGAACGAGCCTGTTCTCCTAACAAGAAGAGGGCAGCCGATTGTTTTTGACCTCTATTGCCCACCCCCAGTCTTCGGTTAAAGCCACGTGATTGGTTAAGAACACAGCAGTGGGGGGGGGGATTAAACATTAAAGAGACAGGCAGACGACAGAGAGAGTGAGAAAATGGATAGAAAACAGTGAAATTTGGACTAGTTCAAAAACAGAGTGTAGACTGCAAGGTTAAAATATCCCACCAATCAGGCTCCACAAATAACCAGCACAAGCCATCTGTATAATTTGAAGAGAACATACAAGCAAGGGAACCAGCTATTAATGAAGTTTTGAGTGTGTCTGCCTGCATCTGTTGCAATATCACAACTTCCAAGATGTACAGACATAGAGAGAGTGAAGCCATTCTCGAAAAAAGAAAATGGCAGCTGACATTTTTTTGTCCTCTATTCCCCGCCCTCCAGTCTTCAGTTAAAGCCACGTGATTGGTCAAGAACGCAGCAGTGAGGGGGGGTTAAACATTAAAGAGAAAGGCAGACGACAGAGAGAGAGTGAGAAAATGGATAGAAAACAGTGAAATTTGGACTCGTTTCAACTTTGATAGTACAAAAACAGAGTGGAGACTGCAAGGTTAAAATTCCCATCAATCAAGTTCCACAAATAACCCGCACAAGCCATCTGTACACTTGATGCAAAAAACTATCAACAGAGCTAAACAGAACACAATCAATGAGGAACTAGGTAGAATTATCACGGAGAAAGCACCGACAAGAGACCATTCCTCAAAATGGTGAAAGAAGAAGGCTAGGTTCCTCATCGTGTATTTAATTCTGATGAAACTACTCCATTCCATCAAGCCACGACCATCACAAAGGCAAATAAAACAATTTTATACAGTACAATTACACAGTACAGTGTATTGCTTTAATTATAATACCATAGCACATTTATTGTACATAAAATAAGGTATATTTTGTGTAGTTTTAAAGCTTAGAAAATTAGAAAGTAGAAAATTATGTTTTATGGGGACCTGGATTATTCTCATTTTAATGGTTTCCTATGGGAAATTAATTTTTGGGATACACACTTTTCGCCTTACACACTCTATCTTTCCAATTAAGTTCGTAAGCCAATGTATCACTGTACTCTGCTGCGCCTTATATACCGGAAAAATACGATAAACCATAAATGTCAAATGTGTGACACACTAAAGGTCACAGACATAGAAAAAGAAACAAAAGATGATTAGGAGTAAATAAGCAATTTTTGCTCAACAATATGAAAATACGATCGGGTAGAATGTTTGTAAACCAGGTGTTTTCTTTTGACTTTGCCTTTTTTTGTAAAATAGAGAATATTTGCAATACACAGTCCCACATCTGCAGTTGTATTGTTTTTACATCTATTCACCATCGCCATTAATTTTGCCAAGCAGACACTAACACGAATAACACGGAGCCAAAAGCATAATGGCTAATGACTAGCATTGACATATACAAGCAAAGACATTATGGGAGCAACAACAACAGAGTGGATCAAGCAGCTAGCTGAGTTCTATTGATTTCCTTACAGTGTGCAGCGTTGTGTACAAACGCGCGCTTTGTTCGACCTACAGTGCAGCCCGTGATCAATACGATAAGCTAAAAATACTATGGCAATCGATGATTAGCCATCGGCGTTTGCTAGTGTCGATGATCGACGAGACGAGAGAGGCATGGATGAAAAAAACGAAGTGACATATCGATCAGCCTCGGCTCGATGATCGATTGAGCTAGTTCCGTGGTCGTGGCTGAAATGGGAGAGTCCTGGCGTCATTGGCTAAATAGTTTGATTGGATTTGCCGGTATTAATCTCGCAGTGGAGAAATTTTCATTCACTCAAGTTAAACGTCTGTCTCCTGATGCGCAAGCTGTAAACTTTGACCTGCTTGCTCTGACCGCATGCAATACCCCAGAAACAGACAAACTGACTGCAAATACAGTGATACCTTGGCTTATGAACTTAATTGGTTCCCAGACAAGTGTAGGGCGAAACGTGTGTCTCCCAAAAATTAATTTCCCAAAGGAAACCATTATAATGACAATAATCCGTTCCCAGGTCCCCATAAAACATACTTTTCTAATTTTCTAAGCCTTAAAACTACACAAAATTATAATTAACTTATTTTATGTATAATGAATATGCTATGGTATTATAATTAAAGAAATAAACTACAGTATAATAAAGTCGTTTTATTTACCTTTGTGATGGTCATTGATGACTTGATGGAATGGAATGGCTGGTTTCATCAGCATTATACACTTGATGAGGAACGTAGCCTTTTTCTTTTACCATCTTGAGGAATGATCCCTTGTCGGTGCTTTCTCTGTGATAATTTTACCTTGTTCCTCATCAATTGTGTTCTGTTTTGCTGGGTCGATAGCTTTTTCACATCAAGTGTACAGATAGCTTGTGTGGGTTATTTGTGGAGCCTGATTGATGGGATATTTTAACCTTGCGGTCTACACTCTGCTTTTGAACTATCAAAGTTGAAACAAGTCCAAATTTCACTGTTTTCTATCCATTTGATCACTCTCTCTCTGTCGTCTGCTTGTCTCTTTAATGTTTAACCCACTCACTTCTTGACCAATCACATGGCTTTAACCGAAGACTGGGGGCGGGGAATAAAGGACAAAAAAAAGTTGGCTGCCATTTTCTTTTAGGAGAACGGCCTCACTCTCTCTCTCTGTCTGTAACCCCCCTCTCCCAACTGCTGCGTTCTTGACCAATCACATGGCTTTAACCGAAGACTGGGGGCGGGGATTATAGGCCAAAAAATTCGGCTGCCATTTCCTTGTTAAGAGAACGGGCTCGTTCGCCAACGACACATCACACCTTGTGGCGCTCCGTGTGTATCCCGAAAAATAGTTCGTATGCCAAGCTAAAATTTTTCATAAATGTGACGTTCGTAAACAGAAAAGTTTGTAAGCCAAGGGGTTCGTAAACCGAAGTATCACTGTATGGATATGGTGCTTTCAAAATCCCAACATTTGAATTTGGGTTGTCGGGTCATTTTACTGTATCTGTTTGCTTCACCCTGTCAGGTTTGTTTCATCTTGCCAGATTTTTAACTTGTGGTTTTTGTTGCTACTTTGTATCTTTCTGCTCTGATGACTTTGATGTTTGATATTTTGTTCCTGCTGACTTTATTTTAATACAATTTGTCAAATAGACTCTGCTGCTCCTTCCTGCCTGCTTTGTTGGGATCCACCACCATCACCACCTTGCAAACCTTGACAGAATGACCCGACAACGAATGGTCGTGCCGTGAGTCCTTTTAACTGTCACTGATTGCAACGACCAACACCTGTGCAGGTGCAGGCGGGGCCGACAAGCACCACCCGTTGGTCGCCAACCAGATCGTGACAGGTAGCAAGCATCCAAAATCGGTCAAAATATTTTTCTTCTGACGGACTCAAAGGAAACTAACAAAACACGTCTAAAACCCCTATAGTACTTGCTGCGTCTTTTGCGAATTTTTTGGGAGAGTCTATCAAGAGTGGACATACCTACCAAACATGCTTCTTAATACATTACAATAATACATTTGATTTATAAGCGCCTTTCAAAACTCTCAAGGTCACTTTACAGCCTCAGGAGAAATTTTTCTGTTGGTTTGTAGCGGCAGCCACACGCGCCAGCGTTCACACAACCTGGAAGTCACTCGGATAGAAAGCTAGCTAGCTAATAGATAGCTAACAATTACCTAGCTAGGCCTTCACTCAACCCAGAAGTAACTAAGATAGAAAGCTAGCGAGCAAATAAACAGTGAATAGATAGCTAAGTAACTCAGATAGAAAGCTACCTAGCTAATAGACAGATAATAGATACCTAAGTAACGCGGATAGAAAGCTAGCTAGCTAATAGATAGCTAACAGATAGCTAGCAAGAAAGGTCATTCGGAAAGATACCAACAACAAACCTTGCTTTCAGGGCTTAATTCCCAAAACCGTGGAGCAACTATGGCATTGGATTGGATTAGCCTTTCTTTGTCTTTGACAAAATTGACATTTCACAGTGGCAAAGTGATGAAAGTAAGAGTAAAGGAAGAAGTAGAAAACAAAATACAGGAGCTACTGTAAAGGCAGCCGCTCTCGCGGCGCCATCTTGAAGTCAACATAAAATAACAATGACACAACACAAAAGACACAGACAGTCATTCAATCTTGACCATTTCCTGTACCCTCTTTGTTGTATGAAGCAGTTCTAGATGAAAGAGAGAGGATCAAAACCTCCTTTTCACCAATGGATCAGGGAGGTCATGGTGAAATGTGAACGTCTGCTACGAGCTAAATATTGAAAGCAAATACGACATTGTAGCATTCATTGATGAAAAGAAATTGTGTCACCTAAATCCGCTTCAATTCCAAGCTGCGACGGTTCGACATACCCATCGGCGCTTTGCTCGGTTGGCAACAAGTTCAGGTCCAAACAAGCCCCCTGTCTATTGCCCAAAGATGGTTGGGATATGCTCCAGCATCACCTGTGACCCGCTTGAGAATGAATAAATGATTTGTCTCACATCACCTGTCCCACATAAATCTGCTTCAATTCCAAGCCGCAGCAGTTCCATCTAAGCATCGACGCCCTACGCTGACGCTGCATCGCCGGCTCCTCAAGCCATGCCGCAGACTGTCCAATGAGTGTCAGTGTCCTTGAAATGGTAGACCTAAACCAAAATGGTTGACTTGGTGATTCTTTGCAGACATGGCGTCTCGAGACTTTTTGGGTGGGTCTACTTTTGGTCTACATGCCTGTGAAATTTCAAGTGGCAAAGTCAAACTTGCTTTGGGCGGCTGAATTTGAGAAAATCTTGTGAGATTGTTGTGTTATAAGTAAATAAAATGTATTATTATTATTATTATTATTATTATTATTATTATTATTATTATTATTATTAATTGACCAGATGTAGGCAATACATCACCTATGCGTCTTTAGTTGACCTCATTCAAGACGTCTTGAAAATCTTTTAGCTATATAGCTAGCAATCTATTAGCTATTTATTCCCTCGGGATTAGCTATCTATTCGCTAGGCATTCGCTATCTATTGCCAGATATTAGCTATCTATTCGCTAGGTATTAGCTATGTATTCGCTACTCTAATAGCTCTCTATTCACTAGCTATTAGCTATCTATTTGCTAGCTATTAGCTATCTATTGGGGACAATCAATCCATCAGCTATGCGTCTTCAGTTGACCTCATTCAAGACGTCTTGAAAATCTTTTAGCTGGCTATCTTGTTATCTAGCTGGCTAGCTATTTAGCTAGCTACTGTATATATTAGCTATATAGCTAGCTATCTGTTAGCTATCTATTCACTAGGTATTGCTACCTATTTTCTAGGTGTTAGCTATCTATTCGCTAGGTATTAGCTATCTATTCACTACTCTAATGGCTATCTATTCACTAACTATTAGCTATCAATTCGCTAGCTAGCTAGCTTGCTATCTATTTGAGTTACTTCCAGGTTGAGTAAACGCTGGCGCGTGTGGTTGCCGCTGCTCACCCACAGAAAAAAACCTATCCTGTGACTGTAAAGTGACCTTGGGAGTTTTGAATCTCAAATCTGGAAGAACGCACCCAACTCGCGGGTCTTTCCTCCTACACACAACATGCGCAAACAGTTTATGCACCAGAAGGTGGGAATCACTGCCCAGAACATGAAATATTCATCGGTCATAAAAGTTTAATTCCATCTCTGGTCGTCCTCTTTGCATACTTCCTGTCATCAAAGCTAGCATCCGATGGTTTTTGTCTGCTCAACAATTTTGCTACTGCCTCCTACCATGCTAAAAACAACAACAGCTTCCATTCAACCAATCAGATGGACTTGTGTACAGTCAATCGTGAAGCGGTTGCTATTTAGTCAATCACGATAGCAGCGAAGTAAAGAAAAGGAGATTCTTCGTTTCATGAGCAAATATTCATTCTCTGCTCAGGTTTGAAATCTGAACCTTAACCAAAAATCTGAATTTGAAGACATTTTGAAACCAGAAAGCTTCCATGACGCCAACCCCCAAGTTGAAAACCTAACCCGGTCTTGGAACTGTAGCATGATCTTCACATCTTGATCCTAAATCCCTACACAACTACTTGTCATCTGTCAGAGATGTAAGGATAGATAGATAGCGAGCTAGCTAGACAGCTAATCGATAGCTTACTACATAGACAGCTCGCTAGATAACTAGATAGCGAGATAGCTAACAGATAGTAAATAGATAGATAGCTAGATGGGAGCTAGCTAGATACGAATAGATAGCTAACTGGATAGAGAGCTATCTATCTATCTATCTATATCTATCTATCTATCTATCTATCTATCTATCTATCTATCTATCTATCTATCTATCTATCTATCTATCTATCTATCTTGCCTTCATTAGTCTCACAGTGGAGAAATTTACATTTCACAGCAGCAAAGTGATGAAAGGAATGAAAGTACAAAAACAAAATACATGAGCTGCTGGAAAGGCAGCCACTCTCGCGGTGCCGTCTTGAAGTCAAAAGAACAAAAAAAAAAAACTAAATAACAAATAATATGACAGCATAGAGACAATATGACAAATCAAAGACACAGAGAGACATTCATTCTTCAGGACTTGCAGTACCCTCTTTGTGATGACATGAAGCAGTTCTAGATGAAAGAGGAGAGGATCAAAGCGTCTTTCCACCAGTGGATCAGGGACATCATGGTGGAATGTGCACGTCGACTACAAGCTAAATGTTGAAAGCAAACACGCAGCTGTAGCATCCATTGACGAAAAGAGATTGTCTCACATCTCCTGTTCAATTCCAAGCCGCAACCGTTCCACATACGCATCGGCGCTCTGCGCTGATGTTCCTCTCTTCTTATCGCGGGTTCCTCAAGCCATGCATCCATCCAGCCGCAGACTGTCCAACAGCACTGACCCTTCCGCTAAACAAAGCGGGGCTGTGAAGATGCTGCCCATTACAGGCGCAAAAAAGCACAACGGCCCCTTTGGTGTCCAGCGATGGCAGTCGAATGGCACCGACATTCCTCCCATTCAAAAACAGTACTGGCATATTCATGCTGCCGAAAAGGCGCAACCGCTCAGCACAGTCTCCTCCTTGATGAATGTCGTGGTCAAAAATGCTGAAAAACAATCCGTATCCGTTCCACACGACGCACAACACCACAAAGTGACAAAAGAAAACACAAAACAAGACAAAAACAACCAAAAAAAGCAAGGCTCGTCAGGGCACTTGCTGACGGCTGCCTACTCGGGCGCCATCTTGGACTTCCCCTCCTTCAGCTATTGTGGGTTGACAAAACTGCTATTAAATCAACACGATATATTTGCTTATTTAGCTTGATACCGAGACAATGTGCTAGCGCTGGCCAGTATGCTCTTGTCACTACCGGCCAGTGAGCAGAGCAGTTTTTGCAAACTATGATTGGCTAATCATGAGCCATTCATAGTTTGTGAAAATTATGACGATGGCCTTCAAAAAGGCCTTTAGGGTTGCGAACTCGAAATCTGATTGGTGACAGCAACAGTTTGATGCTAGAGGGCCTGCAGAAGTGATTGTGAAGGCGCCCAGGTGGATTTCTGGCTCTGGTAGCAAATGATGGCTGAAATGTGATTGGGTCAATGATTATATATGAAAATATATTGAAGCAGCACAACAGGGGTTCCCGAATTTGTTCAGGTTTTGTTTTTTCTTGCGGGGATTGCCGATAAAGCGCTGGTCAGACCTCTGGCAATGTTTTTTCTCTTTCACGAGAGGTAAGCAGTTCCCTCTTGCCCATGTTAGCGCTTTGTGCAAGCCTCAGCTGTTGTTAAAGTGCTATATAAACCAATATGTATGTATTGCATTGTATATTGGACAGCTGCCCTCATTTCAAGCTCATATAACTCCAGACCCATATCATTTAGGAATCAACCCTTTTTTCTGATGAAAGAAGAGCGTCTCAGGTTTCTAACTCTGTATTGAATGTTGACGTCGTCCTAAAAGTCAATATTCAGTGGGTCCTGAAATTCAAGTGACAATGACAAAAACCCTGGTACCGGAGTGGACACATTTTTTGCATGTCTGGAAGTGAATGAGTTTTGGTTTTCAGACCAAATTAAGTAACGTCAATCTAAGCGCACGCACACGTGTGTGTGTGTGTGTGTGTGTTTGTGTGTTTTGATTGACATGGTCACTTCCTTCCTTGAAAGTTCATTTGATTTATGTCACCATGGTTCGCGTCATGACTGAGACTGTTGACCATGTCAAGAGCCGACCTCCTTTCAAACGGGACATCTCTTTATTCGCTTATTTATACTTTTTTTAATTTATTTATTGACATTCTGAGTAAGACTGTGGGAGTTAATCAAGTAAATGAACCCCGCCACCCCCACCCTCACTCACCCAAACGCACAACCGCACGTGAAAATCACCCACTCAATAGGTGTCAGGGCCTTTACTAGGTATCATTCCCCCTTTCAGGTTAGGGCTTGATTATCAGAGACCTAACAGAGACGAGCAGCACTCATTACCATTGATTCCGACTCCCCAGGAATGTGGGTGTGTGGTTGAAATGTGTGTGTGTGTGTGTGTGTGTGTGTGTGTGTGTGTGTGTGTGTGTGTGTGTGTGTGTGTGTGTGTGTGTGTGTGTGTGTGTGTGTGTGTGTGTGTGTGTGTGCGTGTGTGTGTGTGTGTGTGTGTGTGTGTGTGTGTGTGTGTGTGTGTGTGTGTGTGTGTGTGCGCGCGTGTGTGTGTGTTTGTATGGCTAGTCTTGTGAGGACCACTAACATTTCATATGCGTAGTGAGGACAATTTTGACAAGTGAGGAACTCACAAGTTTTCATTCTAAAGGCTTCTAGAGGGTCTATATATGCATCTGTTAAAGTTTCATAAAGGTCCTCATGAATTCACTCAAAATGATTTTTTTGGTGTGTATTTTCATTTCACTTGGATACACACACATTTACTCACTGTGTGTGTTTATGTGTGTGTGTGTGTGCGTGGTTGATGAGAGGAAAAAGTTCATACCACAAAAAGTAAAATGATATTTTAACCAAATTCACTAGAGGGGTGAGGACTGTACCAATTCAGAAACCTCACTCCTGCTGTTATTTCAGTTTCAAGCCCACTTTTTATGTCTTTGTTTTTTTAAAAGAAGTTGAACACTAGTTCTTCTCTAAATTTATCAACAGCAACGGTGGTCTTCACTCCTTATCTGGAGTTATCCGGACCTCACAAAAACATTGAAACAGGAATGTGTGTGTATCGGTATCGAACGGCCCAGCGTGGAGACGCCTTGTCACAGCAGTCCCTCGCAATTTCAGTTTCATATAGAGACAGCGATACGCTGTTAGGGTGGTGTTGCTGTTAGCTTAATCTCGGGGGCGGGGGGTAGCAGCATCTATGTCTCCTGTTTCCCTCGGGGTTAGCGCGTGAGCCCCCCACCCCACTGTTGAATTATGGATGGGGGTGAAGAGGGGATGAGGGCTGGCCTCAAGGGGGCAAGCCTACCTCCCCCACTTTACCTTTCCTCCATCCGACGTCCTCCAGACTACCCCCCGTCCAATTTTCATTGTACCCTCATTTTTTGTCTCCTTCTCTCATCCAACCCTCATCCCCATCCTTGTCATCCTCCGACATATTGTAGGTCCATTTAACCAAAACTAGCTGGCAACATGCGTGATGTTTTTTAAATCCATACAAGATCGTTACAATGCACAATTTGTGTTATTCTCAAACAAACTTTTTGCATATTATTATGATTTTTATTTTGGCAGCATCGCGTTTGTGGAACTTTCACTTTGGACTTCTTTTTTGCATATCATTAGGATTATTTACTTAGTTATTTATTTGCGGCTTTCCTTTTGTGAAACTTTCCCTTTAGATGTGTATATTATTATATAACATAGATATTTTTTTTTTATTAGAACAGTATCAAATGGGTTCAAATAGGGTATATAATTAACAATAATAGCAATTAGATAAACATAAGCTCTTTATTTGCTATCTAGCTGGCTAGCTATCTAGCTCGCTTGCTCTTTATTTGCTATCTAGCTTGTTATCTATCTGGCTAGCTATTAGATATCAATTAACTAGCAAGCTAGCTTTCTATTCTATCTGTTTGAGTGAATTTCGGGTTGAGTGAACGCTGGCGCATGTGGCTGCCGCTGCTCACCCACAGAAGAACTAAGCCTGTAACTGTAAAGTGAACTTGAGAGTTTTGAAAGGCGCATATAAATGATATGTGCACACACACGAAAGGAAGACGGCAGGGCTTGAAAAAAAAAAAGTGAAAAAAAAAACAAATGTGAAAGGTGAGAAAATGGATAGAAAACAGTGACATTTGGACTTGTTTCAACTTTATTGATAGTTCAAAGGCAGAGTGTAGACTGCAAGGTTAAAATATCCCGGCAATCCGGCTCCACAAATAACCCGCACAAGCCAACTGTACAATTTAAAGAGAACATACAAGCAAGGGAACCAGCTATTAATGAAGTTACCAGAGTGCCTGCCTGCATCTGTCGCTGTTGCAATATCACAACTTCTAAGATGTACAACCCAGAGCTTGTTGAGACATCCATCCATCCATTTCTGTACCGTTTATTCCTCATTAGGGCTGCGGGGGGTGCTGGAGCCTATCTCAGCTGTCTTCGGGCACGAGGCGGGGGACACCCTGAAATGGTTACCAGCCAATCGCAGGGCACACAAAGACAAACAACCAATCTAACACTCACACCTAAGGACAATTTAGTGTTCAATCTGCCTGCTATGCATGTTTTTGGAATGTGGGGGGAAACCGGAGGACCCGGAGAAAACCCACGCAGGCCCGGGGAGAACATGCAAACTCCACACAGGGAGGCCGGACCGGGATGCGAACCGGCAACCTCTGCAATGCGAAGCAGGTGTGCTAACCACTCGACTACTGGGCCGCCCTCCTTGAGACACTTCATGCAAAAAGCTATCCATTCCATCAAGCCATCAACGACCATCACAAAAGTAAATAAAACAACTTTATTATACAGTTCAGTTTATTTCCTTAATTACAATACCATATCACATTTATTATACATGAAATAAGGTATATTGTGTGTTTTAATAGCAGTTTTAAGGCTTATTTTGTTGAGAATTATGTTTTATGGGACCTGGGAACGGATTATTCTCATTTTAATGGTTTCCTATGGGAAATTAATGTTTGGAATACACACTTTTCGCCTTACACACACTTTTTCCGGGAACCAATCAAGTTCGTAAGCCAAAGTATCACTGTACTTTTTGGGAACCGTTGAGAAACAATTAACTTAAAAAAAAGCATAGGACAAGAAGAAAAAAACTGTTTGTTTGCATGTGTGTGTGTTTGTGTAAAAAAAGCCACATAAACATTTAATGACTTAAGTAAAGCCTTGCATGGACCGGAGAGGCTGATGGGTCTCTGGCACACTGTATTATATATAAATATGGATTTTTCTTCCGTGTGTCAATAACTGTGTGTGTGTGTGTGTGTGTGTGTGTGTGTGTGTGTGTGTGTGTGTGTGTGTGTGTGTGTGTGTGTGTGTGTGTGTGTGTGTGCGTGTGTGTGTGTGTGTGTGTGTGTGTGTGTGTGTGTGTGTGTGTGTGTGCGTGTTTGTATGACTAGTCTTGTGAGGACCACTAACATTTTATACCGTACGTAGTGAGGACATTTTTGACAAGTGGGGATTTTGGCCGGTCCTCACAAGTTTTTCATTCTAAAGGTTTCTAGAGGGTTTATAAATGCGCCTGTTAATGCTTCAGAGAGGTCCTCACAAATTCAACAAAACTGTTTTTTTAGTGTGCATTTTCATTTCCCTTGGATACACACACTTTGTATTCACTGTGTGTTTTTGTGTAGGTGTGCGTGTTTAACAAGAGGAAAAAGTTCATACAACAAAAAGTAAAATGATATTTTAACCAAATTCACTACAGCGGTGAGGACTATGGATGTACCCATTCAGAGACCTCACTCCTGCTGTTACTTCAGTTTCAAGTCTACTTGTTATTCCTATGTTATTAAAGAAGTTGAAGTGGGAAATGGGGTGACATTTAGTGTTGAAATGTAACACTAGTTCTTCTCTAAACGTATCAGCAACGGTGGTCCTCACTCCTTATCTGGAGTTATCCTGACCTCACAAAACGTTTGAAACAGGTGTGCGTGTGTGTGTGTGTGTGTGTGTGTGTGTGTGTGTGTGTGTGTGTGTGTGTGTGTCCATGTGTGTGCGCACATTCTTGTTTCCTACTGGTTGTGGGGACACGTCCTGGGGACTGTATTTTCCGGCGTGTAAGGTGCACCCAAAAGCCTTGATTTTCTGGAAAAGATGATCCTGCACCTTATGCGCAGATGTGCCTTATATGTGAAGTCATATTGAGCCACTGCAGGTCTCGCAACTACAGCAGCCAGCTAGACTAGTGCGTAACCCCAGCCTCTACTGTCGTGCTTTATAATGTGTTTTGGCATATAATTGGAAAACTTTTATATATGTACATATTATATTTGGAAAACTTGTGTGATTAATTGAAGGTGCGCCTTATAGTCAGTCCTGTGCGCATTATATATGGAAAAAGTTTGAAAGCACACCATTTATTGGCGGTGCACCTTACACACCAGTGCACATTATACACTGAAAAATATGGTACTGATTGCTGTAAGTCATTTGGAAAGGATGGTCCCCGTAACTGATGCTCCGAAATGTGGTCCCCAGAAAACAGACAAAAACGTGTGTGTGTGCATGTGTGTGCACGCGTAGTCTTGTTTCGTAGTGGTTATGGGGACAGAACCTGTTTACTTACACAGTCAGGTCCTGGGGACTGTATTTTACGGCGTTTAAGGTGCAACCAAAAGCCTTGATGTTGCTTAAAAACAACAGAATGGCATGTATACTATCCTGTCGTGTAAACGTCACGTCGGCCATTTTGAATGGATTTTGATTTAGGACCGTTTGACTTACGACTGTTTTGTCGGAACAGAACCCAGTCGTAACTCAGATGTTACCTGTATTTGGAAAAAGTTTGAAAATACACAATTTATTAGGGGTGCGCCTTTATACATCGGTGAACCTTATACACTCGAAAATATGATAATTACAGCTGTAAGTCATTTGGAAAGGGTAGTCCCCATCAGTGATGTCCCCAGAAAACATGAAAAAAACGTCTGTGTCTGTGTGCGTGTGTGTGTGCGTGTGTGTCTGTGTGCCAATTTTTTCTAGGTAAGCGTGTCGCTGTCCGTCCATCCGTCCGTCTGTCCGCTTTGCAGATGAATCCGCTATTCATTATTAATCCGGCCGTGGTCTTGGTGCGCTCGCATGGCTGACCTTCCGCCGGAGTCTTCCACTGTTAAAAGCTCAGTCGTTGCACTTTGCCGCTCACTTTTTCATGAGCGCCTTGTTTGTTGCTGTAAAAAGCGCCAGGGCTAAATTACATCGGTGCAACAAAAAATAAATAAATAAATATGTAGGAAAACAAAATGGCAGACATGTTCGGGAAGGGACCTCACGGGACTGCTTTCAAATGGAAATGTGCGCTGATAAGCACGTGGCGTGTGTGGAGGCAGTTCCACAGTGAGGTGGAGTTCTTGAATTTTCCCCAAATTCAACCCAGCTAAACAGAACACAATTGATGAGGAACAAGGTAAAATTATCGCAGAGAAAGCACCTACAAGGGATCATCCCTCAAGATGGTGAAAGAAGAAGGCTACATTCCTCATCAAGTGTTTTCTCCATACCATCAAGCCATGAACGACCATCACAAAGGTCAATAAAACGACTTTATTATAAAGTATATTTCTTTAATTATAATACCATAGCACATTTATTATACATAAAATAAGGTATATTTTGTGTAGTTTCAAGGTGCATTTCATAGAAAATTATGTTTTATGGGAACCTGGGAACGGATTATTCTCATTTTAATGGTTTTCTATTGGGAATAAATTTTGGGGATACACACTTTTCGCCTTACACACTCTGTCTGGGAACCAATTAAGTTCGTAAGCCAAGGTATCACTGTATACCTACACAAAAGATAGAAAAGAGAAAAAAATAGTTAAATCTTGCCCAGCCAAAGAGTATGAAAATCATGTAATGCATAAATGTAGTTCAAAAGTTAAGATAAAACACAAATAATAATAATAAATAAAAAAAATAAAATAAAATAAAAAATGGCAGCAATGATGAGGAAAGAAGAAAGAAAAGAGGAAGGTGATCGTTTTGGTATGTCATTGATCCTTTTGCCGCTTTCTCTCCTTTCACGCACTAATTCACAGGGGAGATTTGTGTCGCTGACAAGTCTCCTTCCTCGCCGTGGCGCTCACTTGTTTAATTGGCCAGAAAAGACGCCACCGAGAGGCTGAGCCGGACACGGCGGAAACAAGACACGTCGTACGGCCTCGCCAGTCACTTTAAATTAGGTGGCTGCGCGTGTGCGTGCGTGGGCACAACTCCGGCGAACTTGCTCGAAATGCGAAATAAATATAGTGAGAAACTTGTCATGAGAAAAGTCTGCCAAGAAAGAAGGCAAGAAACCTGCCAAAAAAACCAACTTTCTCGCATTGGAGGGAAAAAAATTAAACTGTCACGATTTGCAAGGTGGTGAAGGTGGCAGATCCCAAAAAAAGCAGGCAGGAGGGTTCAAGGGTTCAAGCAGCAAGTTGTGTTCAATAATTTATTTTCTATTAGCTGTATGGCTAGCTAGCTATCTATTAGCTATCTATTAGTTTTCTATTAGCTAGCAAGCTAACTTTCCACCTATTTGAGTTATTCATCTATCTAGGGTTGAGTGTACGCTGGCGCATGTGGCTGCCGCTGCTCACCTACAGAAAAATGTATCCGGTGACTGGCAAGTGACCTTGAGAGTTTTGAAAAGGCGCTTATAAATGAAATGAAATGTATTATTATTATTATTATTATTATTATTATTATTATTATTATTATTATAAACAAAATCTCAGTCATCAGAACAGAAAGGTTCAAAGTAGCAAACAAAACCGTGAGTAAAACATGACAAGATGAAAGAAACCTGAGAGCGTGAAACAAACAATGACCCGACACCTTTGACGACAGTGATACATCAATTTACGAACGCTTTAGTTCAGGAACCTTTCACCTCAAGAACATTAAATTCCCAAGCATATAGTCTCGGCTGACAAACTAGTTTTCGGTGGACGAACCAAATCAAACAGCGCCACGGTGGCTGGCGGACTAGTTTCCGGCGGATGAACACCAAACCACACGGTCGAACAGCGCTATCGTGGCTAGCTAGCTATGTTAGCTTGCTAGCTAGTTAGCTAGCTAATGGATAGAAAGTAAATAGCGAATAGATAGCCAGATAGCAAACAGCTAGCCAGCATGACAGCTTACAGCCAGCCAGCGAGAGAGCTAATAGCTAGCCAGCTAGCTAATGGATAGATAATATATAGCTAATAGATAGCCCGATAACCAACAGCTAGCCAGCGAACAGCCAGTCAGCTAGACAGCTATTAGCTAGCCAGCTAGCAAATGGATCACTAATAAATGGCTAATAGATAGCCAGCTAGACAGCTAACAGCCAGCCAGCTAGATAGCTAATAGCGAGACAGTCAGAGAGATGGCTATCCTTGTTGCATCTAAGTGAACTATTTCTCAGTACACTGGTTATTGTTTTTCTTCTGATTAAATATCTGGATTGAAAGGTTTTCCCTTCGAGGGCCATTATTGAATTTGTTTTTTTTTTTCATGCTTGGGTGTTGGTAAAACGCTGGCCATGGACTATGGCAATGTTTTTTCCCCAATCACAAGGGGGCAGCATTTCCCTTTTGTTCGCGTTAGCGCTTTGTTACAGCTTCAGCTGATGTTAAAGCGTTATAGAAACCAATATGGATGCTTGATATCGCGGTGAATGGAGTTGATTGCGTTCACGCCCACACCAGCATAAGCCGCCCCCCTCCCCCCGTTTTTTGTTGGTTTTTGATTCCGGTACACAGCTTATTTGATTTATCAAATATGCCTTATTATTATTTGATTATTTGATTTATCAAATATGCCTTGACATATTTTTTTAAATATGTGTTGTGCTGGTTTATTAGAATTTTATTTTACAGTATTTTATAGATTGTTTTCTTTTTCTACAGTATTTTGAATTTCTATTGTGATAAATACATTTTGTCTTATTTTTGTATAACTTATGACAGTATGATATTTGCATGTTTCATTTGCATTTATATTGATCATTGTCAAATTCGAGCTTGATTTTTTTATTGAACAATATTATCTATTTATTGCATTTTATTTTTCAATATTATCACTCTGTTCTTGTACTTTATTGTTAATTTTTTTGTTTGCTCAATTTCATGTGTATTTTTAATTTTATTTCAATCAGAAATTATTTCTTTAGTACTTTGGTGTTTTATATTTTATTGTTGCCCTTTAATAAAAGGGTCTGGCGGTCGTGGTCATAAGTGCGGGTGGTCGTAACTCGCACCTGTCGTAAATCGGGTAATTTTCTCTTTTAACTCATTCGCTCCCATTTTTTAATTTAGTCGGGCACTGAAAAAGTGTGACGCAATTCCCGAATGTGTTCAGGTTTTTGTTTTTCTTGTGGGGGTGCCGATAAAGCGCTGGTCAGACCTCTATGAATGTTTTTTCCCTTCCACAAGGGGGCAGAATGTCCGTTTTTTTTCCATGTTAGCGCTTTGTCTGTGCTATATGACATGCATATTAGCATAGTTGACAATAAACCTGACTGACTTTGACTTTTTTGTTCCAGCTTCAACTCTTGTTAAAGCGCTATATGAAAACAATATGGATTGATTTTGGACACCCTTTTTTCTAATGAAAGAAGGGCAGTGAATGGGTTAATATCATTAAAAATAAATTCTCACTTTGTAACATTTTATAATAATAATAATACATTTTATTTTAAGCGCCTTTCAAAGCTCTCAAGGACACTTTACAGTCACAGACAAGCATAGACACTGTAATACTTGAGTTGTGTTTTGAAAGGCGCTTATAAATGAAATGTATTATTATGATTAATAAATAAAATACAATTACAAATAGAATATACTAAATAAAATACAATTATAAATAAATAATAATAAATAAAATGTATCAAATTTTATGGGATTCATTCCTGACTTTGAAATTTTGTGAATTTCTTTTTCTGTTCTGTTTTTATGATAATTATTGTATTGTATTGTCAATGTGCTAATTGATAATTATCAATCGTAGTAGTAATAGTAAATCCTGCTTGGGAAGTACTCACAATGATAATATTTTGACATAGGAGGGTGAAATGTCAGAAACTCATTAACATCTCATCAATTTCAAATGGGTACACGACTGTGTTCATTTTTATGTGTGCCGTTAAAGTGACACATGAACGTAACAACACAACAGTTGTTCAACATTCAATGCAGCGTAAAAAAAAATTGATGCTCTTCTTTCATCAGAAAAAAAATAGTTAATTCCTAAATGATATGGAGTTATATGAGCTTGAAATGAGGGCTGTTGTCCAAAATACAATGTAATACATACCTATTGGCTGACAGCGATTTACCAATAGCTGAAACTGGAACAGAATTCTAACATGGAAAAAAGGGGAAATTCTGCCATCTTGTGAAAAGAAAAAAATCATTGGCAGAGGCCATGGCCAGCGCTTTCTCGGCACCCAAGCATGAAAAAGCAAACACATTTGGGAATGCCAATGTCATTCTTTTTGACTTATGGAGTCGGTGGCTGCTGATAGTCGTTGCAAGACCTGGCAGCCGGCAACGCGTATTACAATTTTGGCCAGCCAGCATGTCGCACACTCACACAGCAATCATTACGACCATTTGACTTATGACTATTTTGTCGTAATGGAACCCGGTCGTAATTCGGATGTGACCTGTATTATTATTATTATTATTATTATTATTATTATTATTATTATTATTATTCAATCGAAAATGTTGCTTAAATACAACAGCTTGACATCGTATCCGATACTATCGTGTCAACGTCACGTCGGCCATTTTGAATGGATTTCGCCTACCAACCGTTTGACTTATGACTGTTTTGTCAAAACGGAACCTGATCGTAACAAATGTACACAAGGTTGTGTCCCCACGAGGAAAACGAGTTCCAGGAAGGAAGACAAGCGAGCTGGCGTCGGGCTCATCTATTGTTTTGAGAGGACACCATTGTGTTTGTCTTGTTTCGCCAACGGTACTGCGAAACGGGAAGCCAGAGGAACAGCCCATCCTCGTGGACTGCTGCCCGACTTCCTGTACGCACTGTTCCCGCCCTCCACCACCACAACACAACACCGGCCACACAGTGAGGTACACCTGGACATCATCCAATGACATTCAATGGATGACGGGCCCGCTTGACAGACTGATGTGCCAATTGTAAAAAAAGTAGGTTGCGCGCAATCGCAAAGAAGATCGCTTACTCTCCGTGACATTTTCTCCTCTGATATTCATTTACACCACAGGTGTCAAAGTCAAGGCCCGGGGGCAAAATCCAGCCCACCACACCATTTTGTTCGGCCTGCGAAAGCAAATCTAACTTGTGAAATTCCATGATGTTAGCTAAAGTACCAACAAAAAATTATAATTGCTGTATATAAACCACAATAACAGTCATATGCGTATGTGGAAGTGTCGTGGCTTGGAATTGAAGCGGACTTATGTGGGACAGGAGATGTGAGACAGTCTCTTTTAGTAAATGGATGCTACAGCTTCGTCTCTGCTTTCAACATTTACTTTGTAGCAGACGTGCACATTCCACCATGACGTCCCTGATCCACTGCCTTGATACTCTGCTCTTTCATCTAGAACTGCTTCATGTCACAAAGAGGGTACAGCAAGTGCTGAAGAATGAATGACTCTCTGTGTCTTTGTGTTGTCATATTATTTGTTATATGGGTTTTTTTTTTGTTTCCTTTCTTTCCTTTCCTCTTCCTTTCGTAACTTTGCTGGTGTGTTACTGCTGGGTAGAGTGAATGCCGGTGCAAATGGCTGCTGCTGCTCACCCGCACATAAAAAAAATCCAGTGACTGTAAAGTGTCCTTGAGAGTTTTGAAATGTGCTTAGAAATTAAATGTATTATTATTATTAAACATGTATTTCACATCATTTTTTTCCACCCACCATTATCATTATTATTATTATTATTATATATAACTGTAGATAGCGTGCAGACGTTGAAGTGGGAGGCGCGGGTGTGAAAAATGATGCTAAATGCAAGATCCTGGTAAGTGCCGGTATGTGCATCGCAAAAAAAGGCCCTTAATTGTAAGGCTAATGAATGACACATGCTTACAAAACACAGTTTAAACTTCAAGCTATCAGTTACGCGGAGGACCTTTATCAACGGCGAGAGAATTCAAGATCAACTCATCCATGGTACTTGCCGCTTTGTTTGATGAAATGCAAATTATATCTGCAACGAAATCAAATTCTTCTCCTCCTTCAGCCATTGCGGGTTCACAAAACCGCGATAAAATCAACACAAAAAAATTGCTAATGCAGCTCACTCTCGACACAATGTGCTAGTTCTGGCTAGTATGCTTTTGTCACTAGAGGTGAGTGGTCAGGGCAGGTTTCGCAAACTTTTGGCTAGTGAGTAGCCATCTAGTTTCTACAGCTAGATAGCTAGGTAGATAACTAGATATCTAGATAGATAGCTAGGTAGACACCTAGCTAGCTAGCGAAATAGCTAGATAGCTCGATAGCAAAATAGCTAGATAGCTAGATAGTGAAATCGCTAGATAGCGAAATACCGAAATAGCTAGATAAAGAAATAGCTAGATAGTAGATAGCAGATATCAAAATGGCTAGATAGCTAAATAGCTCGATAGCGTACTAGTTAGATAGCGAAATAGCTAGATAGATAGTTAGATAGCAAAATAGCTAGATAGCTAGATAGCAGATATATAAATAGCTGGATAGCTTGATAGCGAACTAACTAGATAGCGAAATAGCTAGATAGTTCGATAGCGAAATAGATAGATAGCTATATAGCAAAATAGCTATATAGCAAAATAGCTAGATAGCTAGCAAGCGAAATAGCTAGATAGCTCGATAGCAAAATAGCTAGATACAGTAAAGTCTCGTTATATCGATATTCAAGGGAGTCGGAAAAAATATCGATATAACCGGGACTATCGATATATCCGACCCTGTTTGCATGTAATTTTCTCAGTGCGTGCATAGAAATAGTATCGATATAACCGGGACTATCGATATATCCAATATCGATATAACGAGACTTTACTGTAGTTAGATAGTGAAATAGCTTGATAACTAGATAGCTAGATAGCAAAATAGCTATCTATCTAGCTAGCTGGAAAGTTAGCTAGATAGCTAGATTGAAAGGCGCTTAGAAATGAAATGTATTATTATTATTATTAGTATTAGTATTAGTATTAGTATTAGTATTAGTATTAGTATTAGTATTAGTATTAGTATTAGCTAGCTACCTAGATAGATAGATAGCTAGATATTATGTTTTGCCGATAAATGGTCACTGTTGCTGGCCTCTCCCATTTGAGTTCTTTTTGCAATTCAGGGGAAAAGTGAACTCAAATCAGTTGACAAATGAAGCCCGCTGTTACAGAAGTATCGCAAAGGCAACATCCTAACACTGAAAGCTACACAAAATACTCCTTGACTTAACCCCACCCCCTTTCGAATCTTCTGCCGCTGTGATAGCGAGGACAGGCTTAGCTGTCAATCATCAGGGAAGGAAAAGAGTGGGGGGGGCTTCCATCCCCGCTCTGCAGCTGAGCCGCCGCCACTACCACCGCCACATCATCCCACCTGTCAATCATGCCGTGAACCTTCAGTCGGCACCGCGCCACCGCTGCTACCTCCTTCTTCAAAAAAAACCTCCACCCTTCTTCCACTCCTTAAACACACACACCCACACACAAACACACACACACACACACACACACACACACACACACACACACACACACACACACATACACACGCATTTCAGCAGCCAATTCAATAAAAACATCTTCCCATTCCGGCACGCTCGTCCTTTGATTCGCCAGAAACGGAGTCGGAGGGCGGCCTTCACCCCGGAGTCCCAACACCACCTGCCGCCACCCACTTCCTTTCATACACACCATTGGAGAAAACAACCTTTTTGATATTTTTTATGCTGCTGCTTAACAGCACCACATGTGCCTCATATGTCAAAAATGAAAACAATAAATACAGTGATACCTTGGCTTATGAACTTTATTTGTTGCCAGGTAATGTGTGTAAGGCGAAAAGTGTGTATCCCAAACATTAATATCCCATAGGAAACCATTAAAATGAGAATGATCCGTTCCAAGGTCCCCACAAAACATAATTTTCTACTAAATAAGCCTTAAAATTATTATTATTATTATTATTATTATTATTATTATTATTATTATTATTATTATTAAATCGAAAACGTTGCTTAAAAAAGACAGATTGTCATTGTATACTATCCTTTCGTGTCAACGTCACGTCAGCCATTTAGAATGAATTTCGACGACCGTTTGAATTATGACCGTTTTGTCGGAACGGAACTCGGTCGTAACTCGGATGTTACCTGCATTATTATTATTATTATTATTATTATTACTTATTATTATTATTATTTATTATTATTATTATTATTATTATTATTATTATTATTATTCAATTGAAAATGTTGCTTAAAAAGAACAGATTGACATCGTATACTATCCTGTCGTGTCAACGTCACGTCGGCCATTTTGAATGGATTTCGACTTGTGAGCGACTTATGACTATTTTGTCGGGAACAGAACTCGGTCGTAACTTGGATGTTATCTGTTTATGGAAAAGGTTTGAAAACACCATTCATTGGGTGTGCACCTTATTAAACCCAGGTGCGCCTTGTACACCGGAAAATACGGTACGAATAACAGTGAAGTTCCAGTGACTCTTTAATAAGTGGTCATGTTCTTGTTGCAACAATTGCATCAATCACTTTGGTGCCGTTGTTCTTTTTTTTTGGGGGGGGTGGTTGCCTTGCTCTTTGGTTTCATCAGGATGCTTTCATCAGATGCCTCCAGCCAGACAAGCGCCGTGGTGGTGACTGGAACGTTTGTGCGTAAATTTTGTGTGAGTGCTGAATATTGGGCGTGGCGCACAATAATTGTGTGATGGTGTGTTGTTTGGCGTAAACAACACACCCGTCACACACTCCCACCAGGCCCTTTTTTGACACTGAGACAAGCCATCAAAATATGAAGGGGGGGAAACAAAGTAATCTAGCATCATGGTTGTAAAAAGACTTGCATGTGTTCTCTTACGAGGTGAGGGAGACCACCAGGCAGTCAACTCCCTCCCAGCCCTGCCCCCCTGCTCCATCCCACTGCCACACTCACTGAACTATAGTACTATCAAGCTGTACTATCAGCCTGAACTCTATTTTTTTCGGGGCTTTTTTCTGCAAGACCTTACTTCAACCTTTTTTTTGCATTACTACACTACGTCACTTTACATACGACACTACTTCACTTTACATAAGTCACTACCTCACTTTACATACGTTACTACCTCATTGCATTCAGAAATGATTGTCTAATTTATTGTCTGATGTTAATGTTCGTTAAATGAAATCCTGTTGCCACTGCACATCAAGCTGCTTTTTCCACAGGTGGAAATGTCATCGGAAACTGATGAGTGACAATGAGTCATCTCCGCTTTGGCTACCGCTAAGACACGTACTTCTTGGCGGGGGTGGAGGGAGTTCTTCCTCAACACCATTGGAACATGGGCTTCTTGATTTGTTTTGTTTTATTTTTAGCAAAAAACTATATGTAATAATAATGTTGCCTCATTCTCGTCTCGGCTGTGACGGAGCTGAATCACACGCGCAGTGTCCTTATCTGTGTCACTATGTCTGCAGCATGCAAATGACACCGACAGGGGAGGGGGGGGCATAATATCGAATAATACTCGCAATAACGCACTGCACTAACATGTCGCCTCATCTTTTAATAAACCAGCATCACTTTATATTTTGGAGCGAACCGATGGAGTTGAGATCGGAATTCAAAACAAAATACAGGTAACATCCAAGTTACGACCAGGTTCCGTTCTGATAAAACGGTCGTAAGTGAAACGATTGTAATTAGAAATCAATTCAGAACGGCCGACGTGACGTTTACACGACAGATTGACATTGTATACTATATACAATGTCAATCTGTTGTTTTAAAGCAACATTTTCAATTGAATACTATTATATACCAAACTGTTTACACTTCCTTTGCACATTTTATAACTTTTAGTGTCATTCTTATCATTTTATATTTAGTATTTTCGATTTTTATTACTGAATAACTGTACCTGTAATGTATAAAAAACTTTTTACTGCACAGTTCATTTATAAATGTTATACTTACCTTTTAGTGTTGTTTTAATCAATTTATATTTCATATGATCGATTTTTATGACTGTATAACTGTACCTGTAACGTATACAAAACTGTTGACCCAAATAAGCATGGCTTCCCACGCATGCGCGTTGTTGAAAAATGGCTCTCCCTGCTAACGGCCAGAAGAGGTCGCCTGACACACATGCTCGGCTTTCAGGTGGACGCCAAAGTAAAAAAGCAGTGTACAGTACTACAGGAGATGTTGCCTGAGATTGTATCTGCACTGTATAACTACTGTATTGAGTGTCGTCACGCAGTAGATTGCTGTGCAAGTGTGTGACATACTGGCTGACCAAAGTTGGAGTACACTTCATTTGTACGCTGGCGCGTTGCGGTGCCAGGTGTAGGATAAAAATATAATAAATAAATAAATAAATAAATAAATAAATAAATAAATAAATGGTCTGGTGGTCGTGGTCGTAAGTACGGGTGGTCGTAACTCGTGCCGGTCGTAACTCAGATGTTACCTGTACAAACAATAATAATAAGAATAATAATACTTTTCATTTCTAAGCGCCTTTCAAAACTCTCAAGGTCACTTTACAGTCACAGGATAAAGTTTTTTGTGGGTGAGCAGCGGCAGCCACACATGCCAGCGTTCACTCAACAAAGTGAATAGATAGAAAGCTAGATAGATAGCTATACAGCTAATAGATAGCTAGCTAGATAGCTAGATAGCTGGTTAGCTAATACACTGAATGTCAGTAATTAAATATATACACAAAATTGAGTAGCTAGTTAGATAGCGACATAGCTAGTTAGCTAATACACTGAATGTCACTAATTAAATAAATACTCAGAATTGAGTAGTATATTTTTATCTTTACCCATTTGAAACACCAAGAAGTGAGAAAGACTCCATTTGTATGTCGCAGGAACGAGAACGTGGGCACACGCGACCACCTCTCGGGGTTTCGTTCGAAAGTGGGGTCAGCTTTGCAAATGAGAATTCCAAGCAGAGCCCTTACTGTATCGCTTTGGTCCGTCCTCCAGACAGAAGGACAGCGTGAGTGTGGCGTCCTCCTCGAAGAACTCGGTGGCAAAGGCGTCCCACCACAAACTGTCGCTTTCCTGGACATAAGACAAATCAGAACACGTGTTAAGAATCCATGTGTTGTGGGGAAAATGACGTTCGTGAGCAATCGGTAAAATGGATACGATACACATCTGGGTCCTTGAAGACGACACTGTCATTGACTTTTTTGGACATAAATATGGAAGGATTTGAAAAAAAAATAATAATAAAAATAAAGCAAAAACGGTGCTTCTCTCCTGGCTCTCCATCCTCCATACTTGTCAAAAATAACACTCCATGCGCTAACATGAGCTTTAATGATAATGGGATTATGTCGGAGACTGGCACTTCTTCAGCGTTGTTACATTCATTCCCAGCAAGTCCAGATGGGATTTACTTACCCTCCCCCCCAACCTAGCCCACTCCCTTCAATCCTTTGGGATTTGGCGTTGATGCTAATGTGCCCTGACAAGTTATGACATATCAGCACCTTTCTTTAAGCGCACTGAACACTTTCCACATGCTAACAATTAGCCACACCGCCATCCAGATGTGTACGACAAACTCGTCGTATGGTGAAAAAAAAACAATGTGAACGTTGACATATTAAATCAAAATCGGGCATCTTACGACCCACAAAATCAACGGAACAATGGCCCGGCGTGAAATTCCAAAAGTCAAACATTTGATCTTGCTTTGACCAGGAGAGTTTTCTTCTCCGCCCACATGCAATGATGAAAATGAACACCTTTCGCAATTTAGTCTGTCATTTATCCTGCACAGTGATACCTTAGCTTACAAACGTTTTCGCTAACGAACTTTTCGCCTTATGAAGGTTAAATTTGTGAGAATATAATCTTGGCATACGAACTATGTTTCGGGAAACACACGGAGCACCACAATGAGTGATGTGTCGTTCGCAAACGAGCCATTTCCTGGCGCTCCTAACAAGGTGTTGAAAATTGTGTCCGACTTTTTTATCCTCTATTACAGGGGAGGGCCACCCTCCTGCATGTTTTCCAAGTCTCCCTGTTACAATACACCGTGTAAGGCTTCCGCAGAGCTTGGTGATTATCTGATCACTTGAATTAGGTGTGTTGCAACAAGGAGACTTGGAAAACATGCTGGCGGGTGGCCCTCCAGGACCAGGAGTGCCCAACCCTGCTCTATTACCCGCTCCAGTCTTCAGTTGAAGCCGCACGTGATTGGTCAAGATCTGTGGTAAAGGAGGGATGGGACACCCGCAGCAGGACACATGCAGCAGTGAGGGGGGGGGGGGGGGGGGGGGGCTTACAGAAACAAAAACCCACACACAGGAAAGGGAGATGACAGAGCTTGGAACAAAAAAAAAACAACAAAAGTGAAAACAAAAAACAAAAAAACAACTCCTGTGAGTTTAAAGCTTCGATTCTTGAGACTTTTTGGGGCGTGAGGGGTGGTGGGGGTTCCTCAGATCCTCATCATAGATATGACTGATACATTTCACGTAGCGAAGTGATTGTCACGAGCCAATCAAAGTTTGCGAAAACTGCTCTGATCACTAGTGATAAGAGCATACTGGCCAGAGCTAGCACACTGTATATACAGCAAACTGCATGAGCAAATATATTTTTGTGTTGATTTAAGAGCGGTTTTGTCAACCCACAATGGCTGAAGAAGGAGAAGAAATGGATTTGGTTGCAGAAATACTGTTCAAGCCATTTCCAAGAGTGACTTTTCAAGAATAGATGGACATCATTAAGAAAGCTTAGACAGTTCCGCAGCTAGCAAAAATATCAAATAATATCGCACTTTTATGAGGTTATCATTAATCCCCACGTTCATAGTCAAAATTTGAACAGTTTAATGACTGTATTACCTCAGTTTCTTCAAATCCTAAGTTATTTCCTGCCCAACGGCACCCTCGAATGGATCGATTCAGACATAGAAATACTGAAGGCCTAGTAGTGACATGCACGGCCCGCCACTGCTTGGCTTCATCTGTTTCATATTGCTCAGTGAAATGGGCTGGATTCTTTCAAATATTGTTTGAAGTACCAAACCAAATACAGTGATACCTCATATATTTCGCGATCAAGCTATCTAGCTATTTTGCTATCTAGCTATTTCGCTATCTAGCTATCTAGCTATTTTGCTATCAAGCTATCTAGCTATTTTCCTAGCTCGGTACCTATGCACCTAGGTAGCTATCTACCTAACTATCTAGTTAGCAGGCTAGCTATCTACCTATCTAGCTAGCTAGATAGCTAGCTGTGGAAATTGGATAGCTAGTCACTAGCCAACCATAATTTGTGAAAACTGCTCTGATCACCCGCCTCTAGTGACAATAGCATACTGGCCAGAGCTAGCACACTGTATCTATCTATTAATACCGGTTTTGTCAAGCCACAATGGCTGAAGGAGGAAAAGAAATGGATTTTGTTGCAGATTTGCTGTTAAAGCCATTTTCAAGATGGACTTTTCAAGTCAGTTATTTCCTGGCTAACAGTACCCTCTAGTGGAAATCCACATAAAACACTTATATAATTGCTTCCATTTTTATTTCACATATATGATTGCTGCCAAAAAAATTTTCACGAGCTAAACTTTGCGTCTAGGCACAAAATGGCCACTAAACTCATTCACTGCTATTCACAAATTTGGTCGAGATTTGAAAATATGAGGTACAGCGTCATTCCTGAATTTGTTCAAGTTTTTATTTTTTCATGCTTGGGGGCCGGTAAAACGCTGGCAATGTTTTTTTTCTTTTACACAAGAGGGCAGCATTTCCCTTTTTTTCATGTTAGCGGTTGGTTCCAGCTTCAGCTGTTGTTCAAGCGCTATATAAATCAATATTGTATTTTATTTTGTACAACCAGCCCCATTTCAAGCTCATATAACTCCAGACCCATATCATTTAGGAATTAACTCTTTTTTTTATGAAAGAAGAGAGTGTAAGGTTTCTAATGATGCATTGAATGTTTATGTTGTCCTAAATGTCAATATTCTGTGGGTCCTGGAATTCGAGTGACAATGACAAAAACCCTGGCACTGGAGTGGACACATTTTTTGCACATTGTCTGTCAGTGAAGGAGTTAAATGGGATAGTTACTCTGCAGGTTTTTTCTTGTAAAAATGCGAGAAAAAGGTTTGTTTTGCGCCATTTTTAGGGGCATATGAATCCTGATGTCAAACTTAGAGCACCCCTCTTAGGCCAGCCGGCGGCATCAAACCAACATGGCCACTTACAAATGACATACAGTGATACCTTAGCTTACGAACGCTTTAGCTCACGAACTTTTCGCCTTACGAACATTAAATTCGCAAGAATATAATCTTGGCATACAAATTAGTTTTCGCCGGACGAACCGAACACAGGTGGCTGGCGGACTAGTTTTCCAAACCCCCTTTCTTTGAGTGCGGACGGGGTTTGTTATCAAGTGGAATATTTTTGCTATTATGGGAGCGAAAAAGACCCCACCACAGGCTAGTGTTAAGCCGAAGAGGACACAAAAGAAAACGTTCTGATTTGGTTTAATGAAAAGCAGTTTGCAGGGGACATTGTGAGTCAGGGTATTATCGGCAAGAAAGCACGGCAACTTCACTCCGATATCATCAAGAGGCAACTAAATCAATGACCATCACAAAGGTCAATAAAACAACTTTATTATATAGTACAGTTTATTTTTGTCATTACAATGCGATAGCGCGATGGTATTATACATAAAATGAGGTCTATTTTGTGTCGTTTTAAAGGACAACCGACACCTCCGGACAAGTTGTGTCCATAATTTGTAAAATCACTTCAAATGACTTCTACTCAGCGCATTTGACAAAGATTCCACGGCATATAGCTATATTTTACGTTTCAAGACTCGCGCTGAATATTCAGGAAGTCTTGTTTTCGAGTTGATGACGATGCCCTAAGTAAGGGGGGGGCAAACTTTTTGACTCACGGGCCACAATGGGTTCTAAAATTTGACAGAGGAGCCGGGCCAGGACCATTCCGAGGGAGTGTTTGGGCCGGATATACTAAAGCATTAGATGTAGTGTGTGGAAACCTCATAGCACAGTAAGAACACTACAACCCAATTTATTAACTGTCTTTCAAGCGTGAAAAATAGCCCTTATCAGTTTATAAATTTGTCTCAAGGAATATGCAAGGTATTGCATTGACATACTATTTCGCGGATACCTGGAATATGCCCTGGTGTCCGCTAACTTTTTGTCATGAGTTGCAGATACTGTTTTTACTATAATTTGGACATGTTCGGCGGGTCAGATGAAAAAGCCTAATGGGTCCTATGTGGCCAGCGGGCCGGAGTTTGCCCATGTCTGCCCTAAGTGACGTCACGGAGGTGTCATGATCTGGTTGGCGACCAACGGGGGGCGCTGTCGGCCCCGCCTGCACCTGCACAGGTGCTGGTCGTTCCGATCAGATTGGCGACCAACGGGTAGCGACGTCAGCCCTGCCTGCAGCCTCGCAGGTGCTGGTCGTCTTAATCACTGACACTTAGAAGGACACCCGGCACGACCATCTGGTGTCGGTTCATTGTTTGCTGCTTGATTGCTGCATGCATTGTGTATGTTTGTTTAACCTTGGCAGACTTTTACTTTTGGTCTTCTTTTGCTACTTTGTATTTCTTCCATTCAGATGATTTTGATGTTTTACATTTTGTTCCTGCTGACCTTTATTTTAATACAATTTGTCAAAGAAATCACCACGCCATCACCACCTTGCAAAACCGTGACAGGAGGGAACGCCCGGGACCGAGAAAGCGAAACAAAATGCATTTTGGGTAGTTTTTTTCGTCTGTAAACACCATGTTGATCGCGAAATTAGAAGGAAAACGACATAAATAATGCGATGGTGAATCGTTGTGTGTCGCAGCCAATTGCGGTAACACGCATAAAAAAAGGTGTAAGTTGACACAAATTCCCAGCAGACAAATCAGCCCATTTCCAACGGAGCTTGTGCGCCATCTTGTGCATTTTCTGGCCGCTACATTGGATTCCAGACGGCTCGAATTGATACGGAAGGACTACTTTATTCGATTGCAAACATTTATGCTTTCCTCTTCAGAACGAATCTGAACTCTCTCAGCCATTGTTTTGATTCTGCAGCAAGGCAGTTTGTGTAAGAGTATCCTGGCGTGACGTCACGAACAAGGGGGCGGAACTTTCTGAATCTCCCCAGTGTCAGCCTCATTTTGTGGCAGTTTTGGGACACTTTAAGTCATTTTTATTGGTGTTTTGCATTTGACTAAAAATATCAGCCTGCGTGTTTTGGGTATCTTCGATGCTATAAAACGTTTTTCTGGTGTCAGTTAGGAAACAAAAAATGGTGTTGGTTGTCCTTTAAGGCTTATTTAGTAGGAAATGATGTTTTTATGGGGACCAGGGAACGGATTATTCCTATTTTTATGGTTTCTTATGGGAAATAAATGTTTGGCAGATGAACTTTTCGCCTTCCACACACTTTCTGGGAACCAATTAAGTTCGTAAGCTGAGGTATCACTGTATTTAGGACCGTCCAAGGTCTCCTCTGCCTTCCTGTGTTTGAGGTGTGGCACCTCAACACACCAGTGCACCAGCGCTCACCTTCCCGCAAGCGCCTGACAGACAACATCCTCCCTTCATTCACGCATTCAGCCTCCCTGACGAGCCGCCTGGCGTGACCGTGTTTGTTGTCATATATGACAAATCGGACACACACTCCTACGCCAACAGGTGACGCTGAACCCTACGCGATGGCAGGCGGACATGACGTCAAATGACAAACAAAAATACGTCATGCACTCATTTTTCATCCGTTCACCTCATTTCCTGGAATCTCGCCGCAGTCAAAGCATTTCATGCACAACGTTATTGAGTGATTTTGCGAGTCAGCATAACACTGCACATCAGGGGGGCAACCACAAGTTTTTATCCGAGGAGTGACATTAGGGGTGTTCACAAAGCACATATTAGCTAACATTTTGTAGTAGTACATTTTACAGCAGTGTTAATTTTGTGGACGGTTCATATGTACAGGTAACCTGTACTTACGACCATGACCTCCAGACCCTATTTTTAACATTTTAAGAAGAGGAGTTTGTGAGTCATTTAGCCTCTGAGTCTCTATTCAACATTTTGAATGGATTTCGACTTACGACCATTTTGACTTACGACCGTTTGGACGGAAAGGAACTCAGTTGTAAGTCGGATTATACCTGTATAAGGCTGGAATGTCGATGCCATTTAACTGTCATGGCTGGACAGCTCTAGGGCCATGGTGCTTTTTTTGCCCCTCATGGGTAGCATTTCCATAGCCCCGCTTTGTTCAGCGGAAAGGTCGGTGCTGATAGCCAGTCTGCGGCCGTGGAATGGTCGCGGCTTGGAATCGAAGCGGATTTACGTGGGACAGTAGATGTGAGACAATCTCTTTTGGTCAATGGATGCTACAGCTTCCTGTTTGCCTTCAACATTTAGCTTGTAGCAGATGTTCACATTCCACCATGACGTCCCTGATCCACTGGTGAAAAGGACGCTTTGATCCTTTCATCTTTCATTTAGAACTGCTTCATGCAACAAAGCAAGTGCAGAAAGATTTAATTACTCTCTGTAACTTTGTGTTGTCCTATTATTTGTTATTTAGTTTTTTTGTTCTTTTGACTTCAAGATGGCGCAGGGAGAGTGGCTGCCTTCAGCAGCTCCTGTATTTTGTTTTTCTACTTCTTCCTTTCCTTTCCACTTCCTTTCATCGCTTTGCTGCTGTGAAATGTTCAATTTCTCCACTGCGAGACTCCTCCTCTTCTTTTCCTTTCGGCTTCTCTCTTCAGGGGTCGCCACAGTGTTTTGTGCATCCTCTTCTCTCATACCAGCTACCTTCATGTCCTCTTTGACCACATCCATAAACCTCCTCTCCGTCTCCTGCCTGGCAGTTCAAGGCTGAGCATCCTTCTCCCAATATAGTCACTCTCTCTTTCCTCTGGACATGCCCAAACCATCTCAGTCTGGCCTCTCTGACTTTCTCTCCAATGCCTCTAATATGAGTTGTCCCTCAAATGTACTCATTCCTGTTCCTATCCAACCTGATCACTCCCAAAGAAAACCTCAACATCTTCAGCTCTGCTACCTCCAGCTCTGCTTCCTGTCTTTTCTTCAGTGGCACTGTCTCCAGTCAAAACATCATGGCTGGTCTCACCACTGTTTTATACACTTTTCCTTTCTCTTAGCTGAAACCCTTCTATCACACATCACACCTGACATTTTTCTCCAGCCGCTCCAGCCTGCCTGGACATGCTTCTTCACCTCTTTTCTACACTATCCATTGCTCTGGACAGTTGACCCCAAGTACTTAAAATCCTCCCATTCTTTATCTCTTCCCCCTGTAGCTGTCTACTCTCGTCCGTCCTCTCAGTGTCCCACTTCTTCTTTGCTAACCTCTTTCGCTGTATACACTCCTGCACCTCACCATTCCACCACCAAGTCTCCTTATCTACCTTTCTTCCACGCGATACACCAAGTACTTTCCGACCTGTGTCTGATTATGTTCGCTGTAGTTTGCCAGGCATCTGGAAGGACCTCTTGCCCACCCAGTGCTTGTCTTACCTCCTTCCTAAATGTTATGCAACACTCTTCCTTTTTCAACTTCCACCATTTTGTCCTCACTTCAGCCTTTGGTTTGTTCATCTTCCTCACTGCCAGCGTCATCCTACACACCACCAACCTATGCTGTCTGGCTACACTCTCACCAACCACTATTTTGCAGTCACTGATTTCCTTTAGATGGCGCCGTTGACACAAAATGGAGTCTACTTGTGTACTTCTGCCTCCACTCTTATAGGTCACCCTATGTTCCTGTCTCTTCTGAAAGAAAGTATTCACAATAGCCATTTCCATTCTCTTAGCAAAGTCAACCACCATCTGTCCTTCAGCGTTCCTCATCTGGAGTCCAAACCTGCCCATCACCTCCTCATCATCTTTGTTTCCTGCGCCAACATGTCCATTGAAGTCTCCACCAATTACAACCCTCTCACTTCTCGGGATGTTCTGTATGACTTCATCAAAGTCCAACCAAAATGTCTCCTTCTCCGCCAGCTCACATCCTACTTGTGGGGCATACCCACTAACAACATTGAACATCACGCCTTCAATTTCTAGCTTCAGACTCATCATTCTGTCTGATACTCTTTTTACTTCTAAGACATTTTTAACAAACTCCTCTTTTAAGATAAACCCAACTCAATTTCTCTTTCTGTCTTCACCATGATAGAACAACTTAAACCCTGACCCTAAGCTTCTAGCCTTGCTCCCTTTCCACCTGGTCTCCTGGACACACAGTATGTGTACCTTCCTTCTCTGCATCATGTCAACCAGCTCTCTACCTTTACCTGTCATTGTTCCTACATTCAAAGTTCCTACTCTTAGTTCTATACTCTTGGCGTTCCATTTCTCTCTTTTCCTCCGGGCACACCTCCCTCCTCTCCTTCTTCAACCAACAGTAGTCCATTTTCCACTGGCACCCTGAAGGTCAACAGTACCAATGGCGGCCGTTGTTAACCCGGGCCTCGACCGATCCGGTATGGGATTCAGAGGTTTGATTCGCATATTTGTTTCTCCACTGCGAGACTAATAAAGGCTAATCCAATCCAAAACAAAATCAGTGTGGTTTCATTTGGTGATCAGCGACAAACCGCTATTTTATCACAACGCTATGTTTTAATCATATCCAGCCGATATGCACGTTTTAACCTTCTTGGCTCAAAAATGTTGCTGTACTTGGCCAATGCACGAGCAGCCATGCATTATGCAAATGAAGCTAAATTAATGCGGGGGGGGGGGGATCACACTTTGCCCTTCAATGGGTTGACTTTCACCAGTAAGTCGACACATAAACATGGATGCACACATCATGTGAAGCAAGACAGATCACTTTCTCAGTATCTCCCGGTTTATTATTTGCAGTGGACCAAACACATTCTGGCTGGGAAAAGAAAAAAAAAACGCAAAAATATTTTTTTTCACCATGACCACAAATTATTTTGACCAACAAATTCTGATTGGCACCAAATAATCACCCTTCAAAACTGAAAGGACAGCCATTTCTGTGGCAAAAGAATTCTAGCGAGCAACAAACAACATCACAGCAGTATGACCTGACCACACATTACCTGTACAGTGATACCTTGGCTTACGAACAATGTGTAAGGCAAACAGTGTGTATCCCAAACATTAATTTCCCATAGGAAACGTGGGGACCTGGGAACGGATTATTCTCATTTTAATGGTTTCCTATGGGAAGTCGATGAAAAGGTTTCTTCAGCCGTCATCTGTACTTCTTTGAAGGTGTCGGACGTTTCGCTATTCAATTTGGATCGTTCATACAACAGCCTGCTTAGGCAACATAGGATTAGTAACACTGATGAGGTGATACCGGTCGAAGTGGGGCAATCAGGCCAGTCGTTAGTCAGAACGATAGGAACTATCAGTGGAGCAGCTGCAGGAAGTAGTCCTCTGCTACCCCTAACCTGAGAGCAGGGACCTATCATAGCAGAGTCCGGCACCGCCATGTCTGGACAGTAGGGATATATATATATATATATATATATAGGGCCTAAACTACCAGTAAGACTTTAGTTTGCTGACGAAGTTTTGTGGATAAAAAGCGAAACGTCCGACACCTTCAAAGAAGTACAGATGATGGCTGAAGAAACATTTTCATCGACTTCCCATAGGAAACCATTAAAATGAAATGCACATTGAAACTACACAAAGTATACCTTATTTTATGTATAATAAATGTGCTATTGTATTGTAATGAAAGAAATAAACTGTACAGTATAATAAAGTTGTTTTATTTACCTTTGTGATGGTCGTTGATGGCTTGATGGAACGGACTGGCCGGTTTCATCAGCGTTAAACACTTGATAAGGAATGTAACCTTCTTCTTCCACCATCTTGAGGAATGATTCCTTGTAAGCTTTATCGTCAGAACTGGCTGCCTCACCATGACGAGTTTTTGAAAGGCGCTTATAAATGAAATGTATTATTATTATTATTATTATTATTATTATTATTATTATTATTATTATTATTATTATTATTATTATTATTATTATTATTATTATTATTACAGTAAAGTCTCGTTATATCGATATTCAAGGGAGTCCGAAAAAATATCGATATAACCGGGACTATCGATATATCCGACCCTGTTTGCATGTAATTTTCTCAGTGCGTGCATAGAAATCGTATCGATATAACCGGGACTATCAATATATCCGATATCGATATAACGAGACTTTACTGTATTATTATTATTATTATTATTATTATTATTATTATTATTATTATTATTATTATTATGAATCCGAGTACGACGCTTAAAGTTCTCGAACCATCCGTGAGCCTTGAAATCATCAATGGATGACGAACTTCGAGGTTGCCTCTTGACGATATCCGAGTGAAGTTGCCGTGCTTTCTCTGCGATAATTTTACAGTTCCACATACTCTACACAGCTACTCGTAAACGAGCTCGCTGGATCAGGGCTTCAACTTGTTGGCAACACTTCCGCATAGCCGGGTGCTGATTGGTCAACCTTGGTGTCTGTCGCGTTAACATCCAGCCCTTGAAACCTCCAATGTGTCTGTGTGCATGCATGTGTGTGTGTGTGCGTGAAGCACAGTAGGCAGCCAATCGCAAGCGAGCTCGACCGGAAAAAGGCGAGCAATACAAAAGCTAACGTCTAGCATTTCTATGTCTGTGTAAGCGCTCAGTCGTACAGGAGTGGTCCATCAATGAAAAGGTTTCTTCAGCCGTCATCTCAAAGTCAAAAGTCAAAGTCAGATTTATTGTCAAATATGCTAATATGCATGACATACAGCACAGATTAAATTACTGTCCTCTCGGACCCAGCATGCAAGGCACTTGACTTTAACAAACATAATAAACATGAAAAAGCCAATTTGCCGGGAGAGGGGAGCCGCTGAGTGTTCACGCGCCGCCATCTTGGGAAAACCGAAAAAAACAAAACTAACATATAATATGACAACACAAAGACACAGAGAGTCATTCATTCTTCAGGACTTGCTGTACCATCTTTGTGATGACATGAAGCAGTTCTAGATGAAAGAGGAGAGGATCAAAGCATCCATTTCAGCAGTGGATCAGGTCATGGTGGTATTTGGGCGTCTACTACAAGCTAAATGTTGAAATCTGTACTTCTTTGAAGGTGTCGGACGTTTCCTACGACTTGCCCTGATTTCCCCATTTGCTCTGGTATCAACTCATCAGCATAACTAAGCCTATGTGGTAACGATCTAAGAAGTCTGTTGTCAGCACGATCCAAATTAAACCTCACACCACCATGACAATTTAGTGAAGGGTTTTGCTGTTTTATAAAAATAGCTTATTTTACTCCTCTTTCAAACCATCTATTTTCTTTCGCAAGACATTGGGGAGACTAAAGAAATTATCAAAAAAAATTTGAACAACATCGCAGGGATAATACTAGTGGGCCTCAATCTGCAGTACATATGCACTTAAAAGCTAGCTACCACTCATTTGACGACAATGAGGTTAAAATCTTAGCGAAAGAAAATAAAAAAATGATGGTTTGAAAGGGAAGTAAAAGAAGCTATTTCGCACGAATTTAATGTTCGTAAGGCAAAAGGTTTGTGAGCTAAAGCGTTGGTAAGCCGAGGTATCACTGTACACGCACACATGAAAAATAAGCAGTCGTTAGCAAGCATATTCTGCCCCCTGTTTTTGTGTGATCAAGTTCAACCGAGTTCATTTCCACAGAGAATATAAAAAAAAATGATGAAACATCAGGAAAGCACAAGCCGCCTTGCTAACTAACCTGAAGCTTCTATTAGTTTGTTTAAATGATGAAATATATTCTACTTGAATATTTTACATGACCACATACCAATTGGGTTGATTTGGTTCTGGTAGTGGCATACAAATCCCCAGCAGCTAGCTTCATGCGTGGGCACAATAGGATGAATACAATTCACTTTTTTTCCTGCTAATCAGTTTAGAGAAGCTAGTTCTGGCTAGTATGTTGGGAATAAAAATCATCCCACGACACAGCCACTTCCAACCATACTCCAGTTTATCTTGACAGGCCGGTACAATGATATATTCAGGACTATATTCTTTGTCCTCTGCGAAAAACAACCACAGTGACCACAGCTGGCTGAGTCACTCACAGTGGGCAAGTGTGCCCTGCTAGTGGCTAGCAAACGGTTCAGGGTGTCCCCCACCTACTGCCCGAAGACAGCTGGAATAGGCTCTAGCACCCCCCGTGACTATCCAGTGAATAAAGTCGATCAAAAAATGGATGGATGGAAATGTGTGTGTGTGTGTGTGTGTGTGTGTGTGTGTGTGTGTGTGTGTGTGTGTGTGTGTGTGCGCTCTTGTTTCCAACTGGTTGTGAGGACACAAACTGTTTATTATAATAATAATAATAGTAATACATTTAATTTCAAGCGCCTTTTAATGCTCTCAAGGTCACTTTACAGTCACAGGATAAGCTTTTCTGTTGGTGAGTAGCGGCAGCCACACGCGCCAGCGTTCACTAAACCCGGAAGTAATACTAGCTAGCTCTATTAGCTAGCTAGCTAATAGATATAATAATAATAATAACAATAATAATAATAATAATAATAATAATAATAATAATAATAATAATAATAATAATAAAGCATAAGCATATTTCAAAACTCTCAAGGTCACTTTACAGTCACAGGATACAGTTGCTAATAGATAGCTACCTAGCCAGCTAGATAGCTAGATAGTAGATAGCTAAACAATAGCTAGCTAGCGACCCAGCTAGACAGCAAATTGATAGCTAATAGATAGCAAATAGAGCGTTGGGTAGCTAGCTAGCTAATAGATACAGTAATACTAATAATACATTTCATTTATAAACACCTTTCAAAACTCAAGGTTACTTTACAGTCACAGGATACAGTCGCTAATAGATAGCTACCTAGCCAGCTAGATAGCTAAACGACAGTCACGGCCGAGGGACTGTATTTTCCAGTGTATAAGGCGCACCCAAAAGCCTTGATTTTCTTGGAAAGAAGACACTGTCTTATACGCATGTGCGCTTTATATGTGAAGTCATATTGAGCCACAACAGGTCTCGCAACTACTGTAGCGCCTTATAATGTGGTGTGCCATATATTTGGAATATATTTGATATATTTGTATCTTATATTTGGAAAACATTGGTCATTAATTGAAGTTGCGCCTTATAGTCTGATGCGCCTTGTACAGTATGTGGAAAAAGTTTGAAAATACACCATTCCTTGGCAGTGCGCCTTATAGACCGGTGCACCATATACACCAGAAAATACAGTATTCATAGCTGTAAGTCATTTGGAAAGTGATGGTTTGAAAAGTGGTCCCCGGAAAACATCAAAATATGTGTGTGTGTGTGTGTGTGTGTGTGTGTGTGTGTGTGTGTGTGTGTGTGTGTGTGTGTGTGTGTGTGTGTGTGTGTGTGTGTGTGTAATGTGGATTTATTCATTTATTTCAACCTCTCCAAGCAGAGGCAGTTTTAAAATACATCCAAAGGACATTTATTTTCACCAGGAGCCAACCAGAAGTCTGACGCGTTATCGGAGGGACTTGATGGTGCACAGAGAAATGAGATGCATCCATTATGGCAACGTCAACTCACATGGTCACTTTTGACGGACACTATCTGAGAATTATGTTGCAATGTACGGTACTCAAAACATACCTTGCTGGAGAAAAAAAACATTTTCCCATATTTTATAGTACCATTTAGGAAAGAAGCGGAAAAGGTGCATTCAGGGTCACCTGCAATTATTTTGTCCAGATGGCTGTATAAGGCGCACCAGAGTATAAGGTGCACCCCCAATGAATGGTCTGTTTTCAAACATCCTCCATATATAAGGCGCATCTGAGTATCAGGCACACCTTCAATGATTGACAAAAGTTTACCAAATATAAGGAACACCACATTATAAGGCGCTACAGTAGAGGCTGGGATTACCCACGGCTTCTTCTGCAGGGGGAACTGGAGCCCGTGGCTGCTGACAGCAGTTGTGAGACCTGTTGTGGCTCAAGATCACTTCACATATAAGGCGCACCGGTGTATAAGGCGCAGGGTTGAAGAAAATGGAGGCTATTGGGTGCGCCTTATACACTTAGAAATATGGTAATATATAAGGTGCACCTGCGTATAAGGCGCAGGGTCCTCTTGTGAAGAAAATCAAGGCTTTTGGGTGCGCCTTATGCACCTGAAAATATGGTACATACAGTATTTCAAAGCATTTCAAATGTAATTTGTAATTTTTTATGCCAAGGCTCAGCAGCATGGTGATAAAATAATAATAATAATAATAATAATAATAATAATAATAATAATAATAATAATAATAATAATAATAATACATTATATTTATAAGCGCCTTTCAAAACTCTCAAGAACACTTTACAGTCACGGGATATTTTTTCTTCTGCGGGTGAGCAGCGGCAGCCACACGCTTAAAGTAAATAAGAAGAATCATGAAACACTGGACGTGATGTTATTCTGTCCATTTGTGCCAATGGATGGTCCTCACATGAGATTAGCCTTGATGTTGAGAGTGGTGTGGGAGCTGTGCCTCAGGGATGGGAGGTTGTGAATTTGGGACATCGTAGATGACACACATCGTCTGTAGTGTGCCATCGTCAGTAGTGAGAGAGATATAGAGAGAGATGTAAAGATAGATAGAGAGAGAAAGAAAGACATAGAGAGAGAGATAGAGAGAGATAGAGAGAGAGATCTAGAGATAGAGATCTAGAGATAGAGATCTAGAGATAGAGAGATAGAGGTAGAGGTAGAGATAGAGAGAGGTAGAGAGATAGAGAGGGTAGGTAGAGAGGTAGGTAGAGATAGAGAGAGAGAGAAGAGAGAGAGAGAGAGAGAGAGAGAGAGAGAGAGATAGAGAGAGATAGAGAGAGAGAGAAATAGAGAGAGAGAGAGATAGAGAGAGATGGAGATTTAGGGGTAGAGGTAGAGATAGAGAGAGGTAGAGAGATAGAGAGGGTAGAGGGTAGAGGTAGAGATAGAGATAGAGAGAGATAGGGAGATAGATTTAGAGATAGGGAAAGAGAGATAGAGAAAGAGAGAGATAGAGAGAGAGAAAGAGAGAGAGAGAGAGAGAGAGAGAGAGAGAGAGAGAGAGAGAGAGAGAGAGAGAGAGAGAGAGAGAGAGAGAGAGAGAGAGAGAGGTAGAGAGAGAGAGAGAGAGAGAGAGAGAGAGAGAGAGAGAGAGAGAGGGAGAGAGAAATAGAGATAGAGATAAATAGAGATAGAGATAGAGAGAGAGAGATAGAGAGAGATAGGGAGATAGATTTAGAGATAGGGAAAGAGAGAGATAGAGAAAGAGAGAGATAGAGAGAGAAAAGAGAGAGAGAGAGAGAGAGAGAGAGAGAGACAGAGAGAGAGAGAGAGAGAGAGAGAGGGATAGAGATAGAGAGAGAGATAGAAATAGAGATAGAGATAGAGATAGAGAGAGAGAGAGAGAGAGAGAGAGAGAGAGAGAGAGAGAGAGAGAGAGAGAGAGAGAGAGAGAGAGAGATTTAGAGGTAGAGGTAGAGATAGAGAGAGGTAGAGAGATAGAGAGGGTAGATGTAGAGGTCGAGATAGAGAGATAGATTTAGAGATAGAGAAAGGGAGAGATAGAGAAAGAGAGAGAGAGATAGGGATAGAGATAGAGATAGAGAGAGAGAGATAGAGATAGAGAGAGAGAGAGAGAGAGAGAGAGAGAGAGAGAGAGAGAGAGAGAGAGAGAGAGAGAGAGAGAGAGAGAGAGAGAGAGAGAGAGAGAGAGAGAGAGAGAGAGATAGAAAGAGATAGAAAGAGAGAGAGAGAAGAGAATAGAACCAGGATGTTGAGCTGTGCCTCACGGAGGGAGGTTTTGAATTTGGGACAGAGTAGACAAAGAATCAGACAATCATAGACAGATCGAAGGTGGCCAGCGACAGATTAGATAGACAGCGCTTGTGTCCCATGCAATCAGATGTTCAGAAGCTGGTAGGGGGGGGGGGTCTTAGGTTGCTGACCTATGAGCCCAACAAGGGTCCTTGTAAACTAAATAAGAAATAAAATCTGGACATTAGGGATATATAAATGGGGCTGATACGACCAGTCATAATTTAGTTCGCTGACGAAGCCTCTTGGATAGGAGACGAAATGTCCGAAACCTTCAAACTTGTACAGATGACAGCTGAAGAAACCTTCTCATCGATGGACCACTCTTGTATGACTGAGAGCTTACACAAACGTAAATAAGAAATAATATGGCAACACAAAGTCATTCATACGTTCTGTACCCTCTTTGTGACATGAAGCAGTTCTATATGAAAGAGGAGAGGATCAAAGCGTCCTTTTCAGCAGTGGATCAGGGACGTCATGGTGTAATGTGCACGTCTGCTACAAGCTACATATTGAAAACAAACACGTAGCTGTGGTATCCATTGACGAAAAGAGATTGGCTCACAACCCCACATAAATCCGTTTCAATTCCAAGCTTCGACATTATAGAAAGAACTTGAAATAATTAGATCTTGTTTCACTGGTTTTCCTCATTTTATTGTAATTGCGTTTCTGTACCAAATTAGACTTACGGTCCGTGAAAGACTCTGCATTTAATTTTCAAAGTCCTGGACAACAACCTGAGGTCATTGGAGTTATTGTCAGGCTTTTCCTTCAGTGAATCGTTTTACTTCATCTTGATGCAAATGATCTAAGGGGAGCCATTTTTGCCTTTACTGACAGTTCACATTAATCCTGCCCGTTCAACTTGACCCCACATTGTAAGCCCCCTTTGGTGTCAATGTGACGCGTGTGGGAGTGCAAAGGGGGGGTGCATCCACTTGGAACCATGACAGGAACAAGGGAATGGGTCGTAATGAACATTCCGTCCAAGTGCTGGATGACGAGACAGGTGGCTCGTTTCAAAGCCGAAAAATAAGGACGGCAACATGACCACAGGATGGGGTGAATTCAAGAAAGTCAAAGCAGGAAGTGCCCAATATGAGCAATTTGTGTTAGCATTAGCACCATTGGCTGATTTTGAAAACACAGTGATACATGAAATTCGCGAGAAAATAACCTTGGCATACAAATTAGTTTTCGGCAAATGAACCAAGCCACACAAAGCGCCACGGTGGCTGGCGGAGTACTTTTCCACACCCCCTTTCTTTGAGTGCAGTGTGGTTTGTTATCGAGTGGAGTACTTTTGCTATTATGGGAGCGAAAAAGACCCCACCACAGGCTAGTGTTAAGCCAAAGAGGACACAAAAGAAAATGACGGTCGAGCAGAAGGAGATCATCGAAAAACAAGGCCCTCCAAAGCCCCACAACCATGGGGAAACGTAAGAATTGTGATCTCGGAATGAAGTACAAGGCAATAGTGGCTGTCGAGGTGAATCCAACAAGGACCAAAATCTCCATCGCGAAAGAGTTCGACGTGCCGCAGAATACTTCATCAACATAAGTAATGTAAACGTTGCAGTTTTCCATACATGTATTTAATTGTGTTGTATTCAGATATCTTTATCGCTTGCAACAATCACTGTTTTTCATGTTTGTAAATGCTAGCGTTCGTGGTTTCGTGTGTATAGAACAACGTGAGGATTTTTCATTGGTTGCATTTCTGAAAGAAAATAGTCATTAAAAAGTGTAAAGACGTTTTTATTTTATGCATAAGTTTATTTTTCACTCCACTACCGTACAAAAAGCATGCTAGAAACGCAATCCACGAACTCAATGATAACATTACATGCAATATCAAAGAGCCCTCATTCACATATTGCCCCCCTCCCGCTTTTAATGCAGTTCGGCGCAGGACGGATATATCGATAGTACAGTTATATCGACATTTTTTCTGACTCCCGAGAATATCGATATAACGAGACTTTACTGTAATAATAATAATAATAATAATAATAATAATAATAATATGGCAACAAAAAGACACGGACAGTAATTCAATCTTCTCTGCACCGTCTTTGTTGTATGGAGCAGTTCTAGATAAAAGAGTAGAGGATCAAAGTGTCCTTTTCACCAATGGATCAGGGACGTCATGGTGCAATGTGCACGTCTGCGACAAGCCTAACGTTGAAAGTAAAACACAAAGCTGTAGCATCCATTGACGAAAAAGATTATCTCACATGTCCTGTCCCACATAAATCCGCTTCAATTCCAAGCCGCGACAGTTCCACATACGCATCGGCACTCTGCGCTGATGCTCCTTTCTTCTGATCGCGGGCTTCTCAGCGCAAAAAAAAGTACAATTGTCCGGAGCTGTCCAGCCATGACAGTCAAATGGCACAGACATTCCTCCCAATCAAATTTCCCGAGAGTTGTCCAACAATGACCGTCAAATGGCCTATGAATGAATTTGTCGTCATTGTATATCTGGCATTTCCTCCAAAACTATATTTCACAAGAACAGACGATTGAATATTCAATTCTGTTCCATTTAATTGATTTTCAATCTTTTTAAATCAAAACCTGAAAAAAAAAGTTTTTTTGTGCTCCATGTTTGACTGCCGACTTCTTGCTGATGTTCACTTTAAGACTTTACGAACATTCGAGTGACGAAAATACAAACATTTTTGTTAACATATATGTAGTATTGGAGAAATTTAAATTTTACAGCAGCAAAGTTATGCAAGGAAGGGGAAAGGAAAGAAAGAAGTAGAAAAACCACATACAGAACCTATATTTTATTCAATGTTTATTTTTCAGTACAAACCAATACAGGTTACTTGTACAAGCCTTAAATATGCTTATATAAGCCTTAAAGATAATTTTATAAGCCTTCAACAATCTATTAGCTAGCAATCTATCTTTTCTATCATGAACGCTGGCGCGTGTGGCTACCGCTGCTCACCCACAAAAAAACACTTATCCTGTGACTGTAAAGTGTCTGTGAGAGTTTTGAAAGATGCTTATAAATAAAATGTATTATTATTGTTGTCATTATTATTATTAATTGGCTAGCTATCTATTAGCTCGCTAGCTATCTAGCTAGTTTTCTATCTACAGTATTTGAGTGACTTCCGGGTTGAGTGAACGCTGGCGCGTGTGGCTACCGCTGCTCACCCACAGAAAAAAATTATGCTGTGCCTGTAAAGTGTCTGTGAGAGTTTTGAAAGGCGCTTATAAATCAAATGTATTATTATTATTATTATTATTATTATTATTATTATTATTATTATTATTATTATTATTTGGTATTCGTGAATGCACAGCCTTTCATTCACATCCAGAGCCAGTTATTATAATTCACGTAGAGTGCACCCCCCATAAAGGGCAACAAGTTGTGTCCATAATTTGTCAAATGGCTTCAAATGACTTCTACTGAGTGTATTTTACAAAGATTCCACCGTATACACCTATATTTTACGTTTTAAGACTTGCGCCGAATATTCCGAAAGTCTTGTTTTTGAGTTGGTGACGAGTCACTGAAGGAACGCCCCTGACCGAAAAAAGGACACATTGTAGCAGTCCTTCCATCACGTCAATGCATTTTGCTGTGCTTGTTTGGTCTGAAAACGTTGTGTTGCACCAAAAAGAGCCAGAAGAGGGTGACCAAGCTCCATATAAGGAATTTATCAGGCTGTGGAAACGGACTGATTAATTCCTCACAGGAGGTTGGTCGCCATGTTCTGCCTCTTTTTTGGTGATACCTTTCCCTACTATTTGAATCATATTCATAACTGGATGTATAACAAGAAAGCATATTCTCCGAATCTGAAGCCATTGTTTTGATTCTCCAGCAATGCAAGACGTCTTGGCGTGATGTCACGAACTGGGGGCGGGACTTTCTGAAAATGCCCAATTCGCAGCTCAATTTTTTGCAGAATTTGGACACTTTAAGTCATTTTTATTGGTGTTTTGCATTTGAATAAAAATATCATACTGTTTGTTTTGGGTATTTTAGATGCTATAAAATGTTTTTCTGATGTCAGTTGGGAAACAAAAATGTGATGTTGGTTGTCCTTTAAATAATGGCTCAGTCCAGACAGAACTCGGTGTCAAACCAGCGCCACCTTCTGTTGGAAAACAACAACAACAACAAGCCCCCAAGGCTTTTGTCTTCCTGCATGACTTATAGCGTTATTGTCCCTGCGCTGCATATTAATGACCTCGATGCTAATGGCCTTAGCGCGGCGGAGGTCGCGGCAAGCTCCTCCTCTGAATGCTAATCCATCAGGTCATTTGCATATGCTTCAGTGTCAAATTCGCCCCGTAAATCGTCGCAGAGAAAGAGAGACACAACGGCGTCACATCAAAGCCCCGTTTAGGATTTTCGCGGGTCGTGGAGGGGTCACGAGGGGTTGTGGCGGTCTGAAACGACAGTAATGGCATAGCCGCAGCGGAGGTGGCGTGCGGCGGTCCGTCCGGCAGGTAATAAGTATGAAGCGAGACGGTAATAAGGCCACGATGAAAACACGGCCGCAGTCATCGCAGGGCCGCTAACGCTTAAGTCGTCAGGGCAGGGGGGGTCAATCCTGACAGCATAGCCACACTTTGGCTTTTTTCTCCCTTTCATTTTCCATATTAGCTTTAGCAATCGCTGCTTACGAGGACTGAATATATCTCACTCCTCAAATGTCAACAAAGAGTCTGTGTAAGCTCTCAGTCGTACAGGAGTGGTCCATCGATGATAAGGTTTCTTCAGCCGTCATCTGTACTTCTTTGAAGGTGTCGGACGGTTTGTTTCTTATCCAAGAGGCTTCGTCAGCGGGAAAAAAAATGCTGGTAATTTTGGCCCTATATATATATTCCTACTGTCCAGACGTGGTGGTGCCGGACTCTGCTATGATAGGTCCCTGCTCTCAGGTTGGGGGAAGCAGAGGACTATTCCCTGAGGCTACACTGGTTACCTCTATTGTCCTGCCTGAGTATGGGGTCTACGACTGGCCTGATTGCCCCATTTGAGCTCGTATCACCTCATCAGCATAACTAAGCCGATGTTGCCTAAGAAGACTGTTGTACGAACGATCCAAATTAAACCTCACCCCACCATGGTGATTTAGTGAAGGGTTTTGCTGTATTATGAAAACAGCTTCTTTTACTCCCCTTTCAAACCATCTATTTTGTTTCGCTAAGATTTTAACCTCACTGTCGTCAAATGTATGGTTGCTAGCTTTTAGGTGCATATGTACCGCAGATTGAGGCTCACTAGTATTATCCCAAAGTGGTTCGTTTTTTTTAAACTGTTGTTTTGTTTATTTGTTACTTTTTGGTGGTTGTTCAAAAAAAAAATCTGTAAAATTCAGATGATGGAAACCTTTCGGCAAAACTTTGGAAGAGGACGGACGGCGTCCTCTAGGGAGCCAAAGTGAGTTTCCTCCAAATGTCAAGTCCTTGAGAGTGAGCGGCTGCTATAATAATAATAATAATAATAATAATAATAATAATAATAATAATAATAATAATAATAATAATAATAATAATAATAATAATACATTTCATTTATAAGCGACTTTCAAAACTCTTACGGTCACTTTTCAGTCACAGGATAAGTTTTTTCTGTGGGTGAGCACGCCACCGTTCACTCAACCAGGAAGTAACTCAAATAGAGAGAAAGCTAGCTAGCTAATAGACACAATAATAATAATAATAATAATAATAATAATAATAATAATAATAATAATAATAATAATAATAATAATAATAATAATTTTATTTATAAGCACCTTTCAAAAACAATATACAGGTTAAAGGACCAGCCTTAAAGGACAACCGACGTCACTTTTTTGTTTTTTAACTGACATCAGAAAAACTTTTTATAGCATCTAAAATAGCCAAAACACGCAGTATGATATTGTTATTCAAATGCAAAACACCAATAAAAATGACTTAAAGTGTCCAAAATCTGCAAACAAATTGAGCTGCGAATTGGGCATTTTCAGAAAGTCCCGCCCCCAGTTGGTGACGTCACGCCAATACGTCTTGCATTGCTTGTGAATCAAAACAATGGCTTCAGATTCGGAGAATATGCTTTCTTGTTACACATCCAGTTATGAATATGATTCAAATACTTCTGAAGAGGAAAGCATACATGTTTGCAATCGATTAAAGAATTTCTTTGTGCCATTTTGAGGCAACATTGGGGGAAAATCTCTCACCCAAAAAAAGAGGCACAAAATGGCGACATCGTGTGGCCACCTCCGTTTACACAGGCTGATAAATTCCTTATATGGCGCTCGGACGCCCTCTTCTGGCCTTCTGGTGGCCTTTGGGTGCAACACGAGGTCCCCAGATGATGGAAGGACCACTAGAATGCCTCTTTTTTACGGTCCTTTAGGGACGTCACGTACGTCGTCATCAACTCTTTGTAAAATACGCTCAGTAGAAGTCATTTAAAGCCATTTTACAAATTATGGAGACGCGTCTGGAGACGTCGGTTGTCCTTTAAACATACTTATATAAACCTATATAAACCCTATAAATACATATATAATCTTTTAACATGAATTCCATACAAAATATAATAATAATAATAATAATAATAATAATAATAATAATAATAATAATAATAATAATAATAATAATAATAACACATTTCTCTAATTAGCTATCTATTAGCTATCTAGCTGGGTCGCTAGCTGTCTAGCTAGCTATCGTTTAGCTATGTAGCTGGCTAGGTAGCTATCTATTCGCGACTTTATCCTGTAATAATAATACATTTTATTTATAAGCACCTTTCAAAACTCTCAAAGTCACTTTTCAGTCACATGATAAATCTTTCTGTGGGTGAGCAGCGGCAGCCACACGCGCCAGCGTTCACTCAACCCAGAAGTAACTCAAATACATAGAAAGCTAGCTAGCTAATATATAGCCAATAGATAGCCAGCTAGACAACTAGCTATATAACTAATAAACAGCCAGCCAGATAGCTAGCTAGCCAGCCAGTTAGCAAATAGATAGCTAATAGAAAGCTGATAGATACCAAATTGATAGCCAGCTAAATGAACCCTAGCATATGAAAAACACAAACTTATCAAGGAACATTAGTATTTGTTCAAGCGCTATATAAACCAATATGTATTTAGTATTTTGGACAGCCGCCCTCATTTCAAGCTCATATCAACTCAAGACTGATAAAATTTAGGAATAAAATTGTTTATTCTGATAAAAGAAGAGTCTAAGGTTTCTTACCCTTAATTGAATGTTTATGTAGTCCTAAAACTCAATATTCTGTGGGCAATTTGAGTAAAAATGACAAAAACCATGGCACCATATAACCATGCAGTGGGCACATTTTGGGCAGTGAATGAGTTCATAGTATTAAAATGCATCAATGTATGCCGACATGAGTTAATTATCTATCAGGGAACGGTGGCGAGGGGCTGATGTGACCTGAGTTGACTTTCATACAAGGTGTCATTGCGCTAACGTCGGTTAGTCTTGATGGTTGAAGATGCTCCAAAGAGTAGCATGTTTTGTTTCACCGCTCTGCTGGAAATGAGAGAGGGGTCTTCCCTCGGGTCATAAATTGGGTGGAAGAAAAGGGCTGAACCAACTTTTTGGGTTGATCATTTAAAAAAATAAGTTTTCAAGATACAGTTACAGTACGCTTCAGCTCATGAACTTTTTGCCTTACGAACATTAAATTCGCGAGAATATAATCTTGGCATACCAACTAGCTTTTGGCAAGCGAACCAAACCACGCGGCGCCACGGTGGCTGGCGGACCAGTTTCTTTGAGTGCAGAAATGGTTTGTTATCGAGTGGAGTACTGTTGCTATTATGGGAGCGAAAAAGGCCCCTAGTTTTAAGATGAAGAGGACACGAAACAAAATGACGGTCAAGGATAAGAAGGAGATCATCGAAAAACACCAACGAGGTGAGCGTTTGTGTGACTTAGCGTCCCAGTACCAGTACGCTAATAATAATAATCCATTTCATTTCTAAGCGCCTTTCAAAACTCTCATGCTCACAGGATCAGTTTTTCTGCGGGTGAGCAGCAACAGCCACATAGATAGAAAGTTAGCTCGCTAGCTAGCTAATAATAATACATTTAATTTCAGGCGCCTTTCAAAACACCCATCGACACTTTACAATAAAAACAATAAAACAAAGCACATAACAATAACACCATAAGTAAAATGATAAATAAGAAAATAGCAGATTGAACTGGACATTAAAAGCAATTTTAAACAGATGGGTTTTGAGGTGGGACTTGAAAATAGGGAGGGAGTCAATATTACGGATGTTGGGTGGAAGTGAATTCCAGAGTTTAGGAGCAGAGTGGCTGAAAGCTCTGCATCCTATCGTGTATATATGTAATAGATAGATAGCTAGTTAGCTAGTTAGATAGTGAATAAATAGCAAATAGATAGCTAGATAGATAGCCAGCTAGCTAGTTAGATAGCGAATATAAATCAATACGTATGTATTGTATTTTGTAAAGCCGCCCCCATTTCAAGCTCAGATAACTCCAGACCAATATTACTTAACTCATTCACTGCCATTCACAAATTTATTCGGGAATTGAAAATATGATGCTAAATCGACCATTGCTACCATCCATTGACAACTACGATCACAAAAGTCAATAAAACGACTTTATTCCACAGTACAGTTTAGTTCTTTTATTACAATACGATACCACATTTATTATACATAAAATTAGGTAGATTTGGTGTTGTTTTAAGGGTTATTTAGTAGAAAATTCTGTTTTATGGGGACCTAGGAACGGATTATTTTCATTTTAGTGGTTTCTTATGGGGAATAAATGTTTGAAAGGCGATTTTTTTCGCCTTACACACACTTTCTGGGAACCAATTACATTCGTAAACTGACGCATCACTGTATTAGGTGCGAAATAATTCAAGGAAGGTTTGATTTGACAGATGTTTCCTCACACGTTACATCCAAAAATCAACAAAATCCGACTTCAACGCAGTGAGGACGGAGGAGAGAAATCATTGGCACCGCCCTACTCTCGAAGACTTGCACACTGCAAGAATCAGGACAAGAGTGCCGAAAATCTTATTGGACCCTTCACACCCCGCCCACCACCTTTTCCAGGGACTTCCCTCAGAGCACCAAATTCAAAAGACAACGAAACAGCTTCTTCCCCCGTCGCCATTAACTCTGCTCAGTAACCCAAATTCTCAGTGTGTAGTGCCACAATTTTGCACCCCCCCCCCCCCACAGCATCCGTTTATTGTCATGGTAACTCCAGGTTTGTACTGCTTGATACTTTGCACATTGGTAGATTAGATTAGATTAGATTAGATTAGATTAGATTAGATTAGATTAGATTAGATTTATATTTACATACATGATTGGCCAATAAAGTCAATTCAAATTCTGATTCTGATTCCGAAAACATCCACAGCAAGCTCAGGGAACACTCCCGAAGTCAACGTCAAAATCAAAAATGGGGGGCCAGATATTGACCGTCACATCATTTTATGTGACGCGCAAAAACAAATCAAGCATGTCAATTTGCATGATGCTTGCTAAAGTCCGAACTCAAGCTTCAATTGTCATATGCAATCCATAATAGCATACTGAAGCCTGATTGTAATAATGTGAACAATGTGGGAACAAGCCATTCCTCTTGACTTCTGATTTCAAAAGGAGCTATCCATCAATTCTTTGTGCGCCGCAAATGTATTATATGGAGGTGATTAAACATTTATATGCTTTCACAACATTTGCAGTCATAACGGCCACCCAAGTAAAGCAAAAACTACAGACATGTATATACATAGATAGCTGGATAGCTAGCTAGCTAGCCAGACAATCCAATGTCTGGGATCCTAAACATGATTTGATTGTTTCAAAACTGACGAGGACTTTCACAACGACTGATATGCTTGTGACGATTGTCACATTACCTGTCCATGTGTTGCTGCATCCTTCCAATGGCCAACATGGTTCCAGTATTGTAATTTTGTACCAAAAAAAGATGTAAAAGGGAAATAAAATGCATGTATATACGTCTCAGTGTTCAATTGAGCAAAAACAGATGTCACGCCGCCATTTGAGCTTGGAAAAACATTGGCAATCTATGAACTGAGGGAAGTTCACTTTAGAGAGGCCTTTTTTAGGGGAAGTATTTATTTGTCAGCTCACAACCAAGCCTTTAATAATAAAATAATAATACATTTCATTTCTAAGCGCCTTTCAAAACTCTCAAGGTCACTTTACAGTCACAGGATAAGTTCTCCTGTGAGTGAGCAGCGGCAGCCACACATGCGAGCGTTCACTCAACCCGGAATAACTCAAATAGATAGAAAGCTAATATATAGCTCATATCTAGCTATATGTAGCTAATAGATAGCCTGCTAGACAGCTAAAGAGCTAGCTAGATAGCTAATAGATAGCTAGCTCAATAGCTAACGAGCCAGCTAGATAGCTAATAGATAGCAAATAAAGTGTTAGCTCGGTAGCCAGCTAAATTGCTGGATAGCTAGCTAGATAGCTAATGAGATAGAAATATAGCTTAATAGCTCGATAGATAAAAGCACCCCACCTGGCAAACAAAGTTACATTTTAAAACTTTTCCCATACATAAGGCATTATGAGGTGAATGGTCAGCCTTTGAAAAAAAATCTTTTCGTTTTGGGGCGCCTAATAGTGCAGAAAATACGGTCATTTCAGAGTTTTCATTCAAGATTTTTCTTTACCCCTTTTTGACGATAAATTGGTTTGTTTTCATTTTTGGGTGTATTTTTTTAACATCCATTTGACAGGTGTCAATCTTTTTTTTTAAATCAGCATTATTATCTTTGTAAAGGCAGCACTTAACACACATCTCATGAGATTTGTCCACACACAAAAGCATGTTTTATGGCGTATGCCAATGCGAGATTGGTGCGGGGGTCTGGCGGGGGAAGGGGGGGAGGCTGGTTGGCGGGAGGCTCGGTCAGAGCGCTTCGGCGATAGGTATGAATAATGCATCACGCGGCTACAACGCGCTGCCTCGCTCGGCTTGAAGTTCCTCTTAAGGGAAAAGAGAAACGAAAAAAGTGGCCATCTGCAAGCTGCTTGCTTGCTTGGTTTTAAAATTGAGTTTACAAGAAAAAAAATCCACACAAATATCCATGGACTAGAACAAAATTATTGAATGTCATCCCGAATGAAGCCAGACAAGCTAAATGTTGTCATTGTTTTTCTTTCAGCAGCAAACACACAAACTTTGTCTCCACAATTGATGTACAGTAATACCTCGGTTTACGAACGCTTTAGCTAACGAACTTTTCGCTTTATGAATATTACATTTGCGAGCATATAATCTTTGTATAGAAACTAGTTTTCGAAAGACGAACCAAACCACACAGCGCCACTGTGGCTGGTGGAGAAAATGACGGTCGAGTAGAAGAAGGAGATCATCGAAAAACACCGAGGTGTGCGTTTGTGTGACTTAGCGTCCCAGTACCAATATGCTACATGTGGCTGAGGATGCTTCTGTGTTGTCTAAGTAACGGTCTCAGGCAATAGAAGAGGTTGAAAAACTTTTGTTGATTTGGATTAACCAAAAGCAGCTAGCAGGGGACAGTGTGAGTGAGGGTATCGCCCAGAAAGCACGGCAACTTCACTTGGATATCATCAAGAGGCAACTACATCAATAACCATCACAAAGAGGCAACTACATCAATAATTCCATCACAAAGGTGCAAATAAAACCACCACGATGGGTTGCAGAGCTTTCAGCCGCTCTGCTCCCAAACTCTGGAATTCTCTTCCACCCAACATCCGCAATATTGACTCCCTCCCTATTTTCAAGGCTCACCTCAAAACCCACTTGTTTAAAATTGCTTTCAATGTTTAGTTCTATCTGCTATTTTATTATGTATCATTTTACTTATGGTTTTATTGTTATGTGCTTTGTTTTATTGTTTTTATTGTAAAGTGTCCTTGGGTGTTTTGAAAGGCGCTTGAAATAAAATGTATTATTATTATTATTATTATTATTATTATTATTATTATTATTATTATTAAAACCACTTTATTATACAGTACTGTTTATTTCTTTAATTACAACACAATAGCACATTTGTTATACATAAAATAAGGTCTACTTTGAGTAGTTTTAAAGGACAACCGACACCATTTTTTTGTTTCCTAACTGACATCAGAAAAACATTTTATAGCATCGAAAATACCCAAAACACGCAGGTTACTTTGAGTCAAATGCAAAACACCAATAAAAATGAGTTAAAGTGTCCCAAAACTACTTCAAAATGACCCCGGAAATGGTGAGTTTCAGAAGGTCCCCCCCTTGTTCGTGACGTCACGCACAGACGTCTTGCCTTGCTCTAGAATCAAAACAATGGTTTCAAATTCGGAGAAGATGCTTTCTTGTTGCTCATCCAATTATGAATATGATTCAAATAGTTCTGAAGAGGAAAGCATAAATGTCTGCATCGATTAAAGAAGTCATTTTGTATCAATTCGAGTCGTCAGGACTGCAATCCCAGAAAATGCACAAGATGGCACCCAAGCTCCGTTGGAAATGGGCTGATTTGTCTGCTGGGAATTTGTGTCAACTAGTATCAAATAGTAGTCTTGGTGCAACACACAATGATTCACCATCGCGTTATTTATGTGTTTTCCTTCTAATTTCCCCATCAACACGAAGTTTTCAGACCAAACAAAGTCCCCAAAATGCAGTGTGTGTCGCTTTCTCGGTCAGGGGCGTTCCAGACGTGACGTCACGGTATGTATCGTCATCAACTCGAAAACAAGACTTACTGAATGTTCAGTCTTAAAACGTAAAATATACAGTAAAGTCTCGTTATATCGATATTCAAGGGAGTCCGAAAAAATATCGATATAACCGGGACTATCGATATATCCGACCCTGTTTGCATGTAATTTTCTCCGTGCGTGCATAGAAATAGTATCGATATAACTGGGACTATCGATATATCCGATATCGATATAACGAGACTTTACTGTAGTTATATGCCGTGGAATCTTTGTAAAATACGCTCAGTAGAAGTCATTTGAAGTGATTTTACAAATTATGGACACAACTTGTCCGGAGGCGTCGATTGATCTTGAAGGCTTATTCAGAAGAAAATTATGTTTTATGTGGACGTGGAAACGGATTATTCTCATTTTTAATGGTTTCCTATGGGAAATTAATGTTTGGAAGACACACTTTTTGCCTTACCCACACTTTCTGGGAACCAATTAAGTTCGTAAGCCAAGGTATCACTGTACGTTCATTCTTCATTGGATGCGTAAAAAATAAAGCAGGAAAATGTATTGATGAACTCTGCTGAAGGCACCACCGGTCATGACGGAAAGCTGCGTGAAAGGAGTTGTCCTACATGCAGGGCTAGTATTTAGTTTCAAAGAAGCTCAATATGCATGAAATGTGCACTTTTCTATGTAAATACATGCAAATGAAAAAGCTGCATGGAGAAAATGTGTCTCTTAATTGAACAATGTGCTCAAAAAAATATTCTTTCACATTTGAATGGAGTCTTAACTCATTCACTGCCGAACAATGTGCAAAAATGTGTCCACTCCAGTGCCAGGGTTTTGTCGTCATTTGAATTCCAGGATATTTGGAAAACTTGTATATATTTATATATCGTACAGCTAACATCCTCTAAATTGAAGCCATTTACAATGGTGTTGCTTCATTTTCTCTCTCTCTCTTTCTCTCTTTCTCTCACTCCCTGCGTCTATCTCCCCCTCTCTATCTCTCTACTCTCTATATATACAGGTAACATCCGAGTTACGATCGGCGCAATTTACGACCACCCGAACTTACGACCACGGCCGCCAGACCCCCACTTTTTTTTTATTCTACGCCTGGCACCACAACGCGCAAGCAGCCGGCAACGCGTACTACAATTTTGGCCAGCAAGCATGTCACACATTCGCACTGTCACGGTTTGCAAGGTGGTGATGGCAGTTGTGGATCCCAAAAAGCAGGCAGGAGGGAGCAGCAGGTTGGATTTGAGAAATTGTATTAAAATAAAGTGAACAGGAACAAAATCTAAAACATCAAAGTCATTCAAACAGAAAAATACAAAGTATCAAATAAAAACCAAGAGTAAAAGTCTTCCAAGCTGAAACAAACACATACACAGCATACAATGCATACACAATGCACAACTCATACAATTGCATACAATGCATACAATGACCCGACGCCGAATGGTCGTGCCGGGAGTCCTTTTGACTGCCACTGATTGGAACGACCAGCACCTGCGAGGCTGCAGGCAGGGGTGACGTCGCTAACCCGTTGGTCGCCAATCCGAACGTGGCAGTCTGCCACTGATCGGGACGACCAGCACCTGTGCAGGTGCAGGCGGGGCTCACAGCGCCACCCGTTGGTCGCCAACCACATCAAGACACGCACAGCAATTTACTTCCTGACTACACTCAATACAGTAGTTATACAGTGCAGATACAATCTTCTGAAGTACTTTCCACTGCTTTTTTCCTTCTACGTCGTCCATCCGAGTCCGAGCGTGTGTGTCGGGCAACTTCTTCTGGCCGTAAACAGGGAGAGCGATTTTTCAAAAGCTGTATTCTTTACATATAAGTGTTTTCTTTAACCCACTATATACAATCTAGATATGACATATAAATCAATAATATGAAATCTAAAATGATAAAAACAACACTAAAAGGTAAGTATAACATTTATAAATGAACTGTACAGTAAACAGTTTTGTATACATTGCAGGTACAGTTATACAGTAATAAAAATTGATAATACGAAATATGAAATGATAAAAATGACACTATAAGTTATAAGAATTTTAAATAAAGTATAAACAGTTTGGCATATAATAGTATTCAATAGATAACGTTGCTTAAAAACAACAGATCGACATCATATACTATCCTGTCGTGTAAACGTTACGTCGGCCATTTTGTATGGATTTCGACTTACAACCATTCCACTTATGACGGTTTTGTCGGTTAACTCGGATGTTACCTGTATTTGAAGACTTTTTTTCCTTCGTTGAAGGTGCGCCTGGAATTTGAATGACAATAACAACAACCCTGGCACTGGAGTGGACATATTTTTCGCACACCATTTGGCAGTGAATGAGTTAAGATGCTTCAAAAGCGACCTTTCACCCAATTCAGGTGTGCAGTACAATCCTTGAATTGACTACGCCCGCTCATCACCTCCCTTCCTTCCCATGGCATACTAACTACTTATCGGGATACACACGGAGCGCAACAATGAGTCGTTCGTGAACGAGTCCGTTCTCCAAACAAGGAAATGGGAGCGGACTTTTTTTGTCTCTATTCCCCGCCCCCAGTCTTGGTTAAAGCTGCACGTGATTGGTCAAGAACGCAGCAGTGAGGTGGGGGGTTTACAGAAACACAGAGCTGCAAACATTAAATAGATAGGCAGACGACAGAGAGAGAGAGAGAGAGAGAGAGAGAGAGAGAGAGAGAGAGAGAGAGAGAGAGAGAGAGAGAGAGAGAGAGAGAGAGAGAGAGAGAGAGAGAGAGAGAGAGAGAGAGAGAGAGAGAGAGAGAGAGAGAGAGAGAGAGAGAGAAAACAGATAGAAAACAGTGACATTTGGACTTGTTTCAACTTTATTGATAGTTCAAAGGCAGAGTGTAGACTGCAAGGTTAAAATATCCCATCATCAGGCTCCACAAATAACCCGCACAAGCCATCTGTACACTTGATGGAAAAAGCTATCAACCCAGCTAAACAGAACACAATTGATGAGGAAATAGGTAACATTATGGCAGAGAATGCATGACAACTTCACTCCTATATCGTCAAGAGGCAACCTGGAAGTTCGGCATCTATTGATGATTTCAAGGCTAGCCATGAATGGTTCGAGAACTTTAAGTGTCATACAGGGATTCATAGTGTCATTCGTCATGGTGAGGCAGCCAGTTCTGACAATAAAGCTGCCAAAGCTTACAAGCAATCATTCCTCAAGATGGTGGTGGAAGAAAAAGGCTACGTCCCTCATCAAGTTTTTAATGCTGATGAAAGCGGCCACTCCATTCCATCAAGCTATCAACGGCCATCACAAAGTTAAATAAAACGAATTTATTATACAGTACAGTTTATTTCTAGTTTCTAGTTTATTAATTATAATACCATAGCACATTTATTACACATAAAATAAGGTATCTTTTGTGTACTTTTAAGGCTTAGAAAATTAGAAAGTAGAAAATTATGTTTTATGGGGACCTGGGAACGAATTATTCTCATTTTAATGGTTTCCCATGGGAAATTAATGTTTTGCATACACACTTTTCACCATAAACTCTGTCTGGGAACCAATTAAGTTCGTAAGCCAAGGTATCACTGTATTTGAACGCATCATTTCTACCGCATCAAACTATCACCGCCGATTGCTATATTCACTTTAGAAACTCAGTCAGTCGTTTATTGTTTTTCAAAAGTCAAACGCCCTCAGAGGTATGACTGAGAAAAAAACGAATATTACTGCATACATGTGCAGAACTGAGTGTGTATCTATACTCAATAAATATTCGGGAAAATGTTTTTTTATTCACCCAATTCAAGTGCATCTGGAATTAATCTGGGAGTGGCCAGGTTGAATCGCTCCCCTTGTCAAAGTATAAACTCAACACGACTGCCTTGAAAGGTGACAATGGCCTCCCAAGTCAACTGCTAACTTGTGAATTCTTTACACACTTAAAAAAATATTCCTTTCACTCATTCGTTGCGATTCACAAATTAATTTGGGAATTGAAAATATGACAGAGCGCCATTCCCGAATTTGTACGAGTTTCTTTTTTTTTCTCCTTAGGTGCCGATGAAGAGCTGGCCAGACCTCTGGCAATGTTTTTTCCCTTCCACAAGGGGGCAGCTTTTTCCTTTTTTCTATGTTAGTGCTTTGTTCCAGCTTCAGGTGTTGTTAAAGCGCTATATCAACCAAATTGCATTATATTTTGGACAGCCACCCTCATTTTAAGCTCATATAACTCATTATCACTGGCCAAGAGATCCCACCAGTGACTGTACTTCCTCCGCAAGCTCAAAAGAGTTGGAGCCCCGACCTCCATCACGACCTCTTTCTACCACGGTACCATCGAGAGCATCCTGACCAGCTGTATCACCGTGTGGTACGGCGCCTGCACCGTGTCCTGCTGTAAGACTCTGCAGCGCATCGTGAGGAGAGCTGAGAAGATCATCGGTGTCTCTCTCCCCCCCATTCAGGACATTTACAACACCCGCCTCACCCGCAGAGCTATTTGTGGGTGAGGCGGGTGAGGCATCTGGGTGATGGGATCGCTGGCGATCCCACCACCCCTACCACAGCCTCTTCAGCCTGCTGCCATCGGGTAGGAGACCGTGGAGTCTCCGAGCCAAGACCGCAGACTCAAGGACAGTTTCTGCCACCAGGCAGTCCGGAGACTCAACTCCCTCCCAGCCCTGCCAAGCCTGCCCCTTCCCACTGCCACACTCACCGAACTCTGAGTACACGCTACATGCTGTACTATCATCCTGAACTCTATTTTTTTGTTCTTTGTCATTTTTTCTGCAAGACCTCACTTCAACCCTTTCTTGTTGTATGTCTTTGCATTACTACATTACGTCACTATATACGTCACTTCCTCACTTTCCAGACGACACTAACTCACTTTACATTCAGAAATTATCTGTTATCAATGTGTATGTATGTCTTTTTAGCCACGTTATAAGTGCCTTGCATGCCTTGCACGCTGGGTCCGAGAGGACATTAATTTCATCGGTGCAGTATGTCATGCATCTTAGCATATTTGACAATAAAGCTGACTTTGACTTGATAGACAGACCCATATTGTTTAGGAATTAACTATTTTTTTCTGATAAAAGAAGAGAGTCAAAGGTTTCTTACGCTGCATTCAATGTTGATGTAGTCCTAAAAGTCAATATTCTGTGGGTCCTGAAATTTGAGTGAAAATGACAAAAACCCTGACACATTTTGGCATATCGTCTGGCAGTGAATGAGTTAAAAATGTTTTTCCCCGAGAACTTCAGGTGAATTTTGAATCTGATCAAAAATCAGATTTGACCCAATGAAACTAGACTCTGAATTTGTGCCTTCCAATGCAAAACACAGAATGATTTCTGAGGAAAATACTAAACACACACTTTGAAAAAGATGAATAGTTTTAGCTAACTTGCTAAATGGGAAAAGTTGTACTTGCAGGTCATTTAGAATGAGATTCTATGCATATCAACGGTCACACAAATTTGTTTTCACTTAATTCAGGTGACATGGACGCACCCCAACACCCGCCCCGTAAATATGACAACATACAACACTTCTGACGCTGAATTCCTGTAGCAAACTTCAAAAAATAAGGCAAACTCCTGAACTATACGCTATATTATATCTCCAAGAAGGATACATGGAGGTGCAGCCAACTCATGAAGTAAACTAATTTGGGACTGAACGCAACACGAAGCCCCGCCGCGTCACACTTCCCGCACATCCCGCTTTGACTCGTCCATCCCCGGATCTCCACAGACCGGCCAACGGTCTCATCCGCATCACGAAGCCGCGCATGGAGCTCGCTGGCCAGGCACGCCGGCTCACTCACCTCGGTGCGCGTCTGGAGCCGCTTGTTCATCTCATAGATCCGGTACTCGGGCTGGACCATGTAGGGCGAATGTCTCCGGTAGAAGGGTCCGAAGGGGGACGAGTAGAAGGGGTCGTGGTTGGGGTTGGACATGGTCGCTCCGCTGCCTCGGTTAGGGGGCTACAGGGGGTAAGGGGAAGGGGGGAAACTGGCACGGTCTCAGCACGCAGCGGACAAGCACATGGAGGCGGGTTGCTCCTCTGCGGGGACCCCCGGCGTCAAGCGGCAGCCGCGCGGTCGAGGCTGAGCGGCACTCTGCAACTTGGCCGGACTGTTCGCGAGAGGAAGAGGGGGCGGGGGTAAGGAGGAGTACGAGGAGGAGGAGGAAGCGAGGGAAGGGGAGGGTGCAGATGTGCGTGAGTGTGCGGAGTTGGAGAAGGCGGGGAGATGGCGGTGGAGGGGGGATCGTTTCCTGCAACGAACACCCCCCCCCCTCCAAAATCAGAGATTTCCTCTTGACTTTTGCACTCCTGCAAAGTTCATGTGTGTCTTTTTTTGGGGGGGAGGGCTAAAACTTCAGGACCAGACGTTTCATGACTCACCTGCAAATGGGGGAGGCGACTGCCAAGAAATATATTGCAATGTGTGTCTGGTGCGGCACTTTTCATATTATTTTCTATGCACCCCCCAGGAAAAAAAGTATAACCATATTTCGCACCCGCTCAATTATAAATACAGTGATACATTGGCTTACGAACTTAATTGATTCCCAGACATTGTCTAAGGTGAAAAGTGTGTATCCCAAGCATTAATTTCCCATCGGAAACCATTCAAGTGAGAATAATCCGTTCCCAGGTCCCCATAAAGCAGGGGTCTCCAAAGTCAGTCTTCAAAGGCCGCTGTCCTGCCTGTTTTCCAGCTCTTCGATGAGCAACATATTTGTTTCAAATGATTAGCTCTGAAGCAGCACCAAAATGGTCATGATGGGACGAATAAAGGTTTTTCTGATTCTGATATGAATCCCTGTACGACGCTTAAAGTCCTCGAACCATCCGTGGCTAGCCTTGAAATCATCAATGGATGACGAACTTCCAGGTTGCCTCTCCACGATATCCGAGTGAAGTTGCCGTGCTTTCTCTGCGATAATTTTACCTAGTTCCTCATCAATTGTATTCTGTTTAGCTGGGTTGATAGCTTTTTGCATCAAGTGTACAGATGGCTTGTGCAAGTTATTTGTGCAGTCTACACTCTGCCTTTGAACTATCAATAAAGTTGAAACGAGTCCTAATTTCACTGGTTTCTATCCATTTTCTCGCTCTGTCAGTCGTCTGCCTACCGTATTTTCACGACCAAAGGGCGCACCGTGTGAAAAGGCGCAGTCTCATTTATGTGTGTCATTTCTGGATTTAACATACACATTGGGCGCACCGGATGAAAGGGCGCAAGTTTTACATACCGGTACATATCCCCTACTGCCATACGTACGTCCGCCTCACAACAACACACAGGTATACAAGTGTGCGTATTTATAAAAACAGATCGGGAGCAAAACTGAGTTTGGTAGTGCTTTATTTATTAAATACAAAGTAAGAACATTTTGTAATCATCACTCAATAGGCGTCGGCATTGTAAAAACAAGCACATTACCGGTAACAGTCAGTAATCAAACCCATCAAAGTCCTCATCCTCCGTCTCAGAATCGAACAGCTGTGCTAAACGAACGTGGCAGGTTCACTTTCCTCACGGTCAGTCACTTTCTGTGCTGGGCGGCTCCTCTGCCGCACAGCCTCTGCCTATGCCGGCTTTTCCGAAAGCTCGAACCACCATGCCATCAGACACGTTACCCCACGCATCCACAATCCATTGGCAAACTGTGGCGTAACATCCAGCCCTTTTCGTTTGCCTTAATAATGACGCCTGCTGGAAATGTCTCTTTAGGCAAAGTCTTTCTTTTAAAAATCACCATCGGCGGGAGTTTCTCTCCGTTAGCATGGCTGCCAAGCACAACAGGAAACGAAGCCTTTTCGCTAGCTTTTCAGAATAATTCGACGGACGTTGCTGCGCTGCCGTAGTCCTGGTCCAGATGGAAAAGTTTTTCATAAAACATCACAGTTTCAATGCCAGCACCAAGACGGACCTCCTTGGAAAGCCTTCAGTTTAAACTGAGCTTCATAACCATGTCTCTTTGCCATTTTCTGAGTTGTTAAAACAGCAATGTTCTGCATAAAGCACATACGTGTTCTTGTATACACAAACCACGCCCACACATCCCCCCTTATGCTCTCTATCACGTCCGCCTCATGGTGGCCTCTAATACGTCCGCACTACAGGGCGCACCACACATTTTCAAAAAAATCTGAGACGTTTATATGCGCCTGATGGTCGTGAAAATACGGTATATATTTAATGTTTGCAGCTCTGTGTTTCTGTAACCCCCCACTGCAGCGTTCTTGACCAATCAGGTGTGGCTTTAACCAAGACTGGGGGCGGGGAATAGAGGAAAAAAAAAGTCCGCTCCCATTTCCTTGTTTGGATAACGGGCTAGTTTACGAACGACACATCACTCATTGTTGCGCTCCGTGTGTATCCCAAAAAAATTGTTCATATGCCAAGGTTAAATTTTATGAATTTAACGTTCGTAACCAAAAACGTGCGTTAGCCAAGGCGTTCGTAAGCCGAGGTATCATTGTAGTGGCAAAAAAGACATAATTCTTCTGAATGACTGTCTTAACATTGTGATAGAAATGGTTCCCAATCTGTCTTGAGCCAAGGCACATGTTTGAAGTTCAAAAATCCAGGGACACACCTTCCTGAGAAACAGTGACGTGCAGTCAGGGGACTGTGCCTCACCTGTCATCATGGAAATATCCAATGAAAAAATAAATTAAACAGTTTATTTAGTTATTTGTACTTTAAAGTTCTCTTCCATTTAACTTCACCATTTTTCGATGAAAAGGTTTCTTCAGCTGTCATCTGTACTTCTTTGAAGGTGTAGGACGTTTGGCTTCTTATCCAAGAAACTTCGTCAGCAAACTAAAGTATTACTGGTAGTTTAGGCCCTATATATATATATATATATATATATATATATATATATATATATATATATATATCCCTACTGTCCAGACATGGCGGTGTCAGACTCTTCTATGATAGGTCCCTGCTCTCTGGTTGGGGGGAGCAGAGGACTACTCCCTGCAGCTCCACTGATTGTTCCTATTGTTCTGACTAACGACTGGCCTGATTGCCCCACTTCCACCGGTATTCACCTCATCAGTATTAATAATCCTATGTTGCCTAAGCAGGCTATTGTATGAACGATCCCTAGTTGGAAAAAACTAAACGTCAGCTATCAGCCATCGCTTCACTTAATTGATACATCGGACAACCAATCAGATCTCATCTCATTGCTAGGTATACTATGCGTGTTCAAACAACGCCCTTTAGCATTGCAAAGCTAACAAGCTAGTCGTTAGTGACATCCTAATTTTTCGCTCGTTTTTTTCCTCTTAAACGTAAGATATTTCTCCAAGGTACTTTTGGTCGATTTCTTGACAAGGTTGTGTGACGTTGTCATGAACTGACGCTGTACAAATAAATGTGAGGAGTTTTGACAAAAACGAGACGTCAGCCTATCAGCCACCTCATTACTTGATTGATAGAGCGGATAACCAATCAGAAGAGATCTCATTATTCGGTACACTCTGCATGCTCAATATGTAAACAAGCTAGCTGTTAGTTACAAACTTATATCCTAATTTTTCGCTCAGTTTTTTTCCCTCTTAAGAATCATCAATATATTTGTCAATAAATATAAAGGGTAGATCATTTTGACTTGGTCATTTCAAAAGTATCTCCCATGCTGAAAAAGTCTGAGCACCTCTGAACTTGATTGGGCATCTTAAATCTAGGGATGTGACAAAATGTTCATGACAATGACATTTTCTAATACCATATTAAATTGCATTTAAATAGCTTTCAAATGATGTATAGATTATTGTTCTATGACAAATAATAAGGAAATAATGGAATTTTTAATTTTTGAAATATGAGGGGATTTTCTGCATGTTAAAAAAGACAGTTAAAACAATGAAAATCTGTGACTGAGTTCTTTATTACAGTTTAAACTATCATAACTTTCTTAATTTTTGGCAGATCTTAACGAGTAAGGTACCATTGGAAAGCTTTTGAAATTGTATACAAGAATAGCAACACAAGAAAAAATGGCTGTCACTGAATACTAGGAAACAAAATTGCGAGCTCTATAAATATATATGCTAATGCTTCTTTTTGCCTGAGTTATGAAAATACAATCTATCGATGAAAAGGTTTCTTCAGCCGTCATCTGTACTTTTTGAAGGTGACGGACGTTTCGCTTCTTATCCAAGATGCTTCGTCAGCAAACTAAAGTCTGACTGGTCGTATCGGCCCTATATATATATCCCTAATGTTCAGACATAGCGGCGCCAGACACTGCTAAGATAGGTCCCTACTATCAGGATGGGGGGAGCAGAGGACCACTCTCTGCAGCCCCACCGATTGTTCCTACATTCCTGACTAACGACTGGCCTGATTGCCCCACTCCCTCCGGTATCGCCACATCAGCATTACTCATGTTGCCTAACCTATGTTGCCTAAGCAGGCTATTGTACGAACGATCCAAATTGAACCTCACCCCACCATATCGGTTTCATGAAGGATTTAGTTTTTTTTATGAAAATAGCTTATTTTACTCGCCTTTCAAAGCATCTATGTTCTTTTGCTAAGATTTTAACCTCATTGTCATCAAATGAGTGGATGCTAGCTTTTAGGTGCATATGTACTGCCGATTGAGGCCCACTAGTATTATCCCTGCGATGTTGATCAAGTCTTTTTTTGAGAATTTGTTTAGTCTCCCCAATGTGTTGCTCTTTACAATTTTCATTCTTACAATGTATTGAATAAACTACATTACTTTGTTTTTCATTTGGCAGCCTATCTTTTGGATGGACTAATTTTTGCCTGAAGGAGATCATGAAGGAGATCATGACACGAACGAGGTGTGCGTTTGTGGCGTCACAGGTGCGCACCGCGGCTTTCATGTGAATCTCAGACTGACACATTTCCTACGCTGTGTGTCACTTCCCTGAGAGTAACTTTCTACTACCATTCTACAAATAAAGAGCCCGGTACCAATATGCTAAGTCCACCATTGCTACCATCCTTCGCAACAAAGTTTTACACAAAGGCGTTATTTACTCGATGCTTTCACGTGACGAATGACACCGAACCTGTCACGTGCAAGTTGACAGCTGGGGCGGGGCCGCCGCTCCCGACCTCCGCCAGCTGCTGTCAATCCCCTAATCACAGATACTGGGACATTTCAACAAGTCGCTGTCACCTCACCAGTGACATGATTACAACGCCTAGCCAGTGTCTTGGACTTGCCAGCACAAGAGTTTGCTTCGCCCGAGGTGATTGTTAGCCGCGATCGCGTAAGTTTGTTGCTTTCCAGGATCGCAAGTTTTTGCACCCCTGTGTGCCATTTAGGTACTTCCTGGTTGAGTGAACGCTGGCGCGTGTAGCTGCCGCTGCTCACCCGCAGAAAAAAATATCCTGTCACTGTAAAGTGTCCTTGAGAGTTTGGAAAGGCGCTTATAAATGAAATGTTGATAGGCTGGACGGATCGCCCCCGCCCGCCTTCTTTTGTCACTTCATTCCGGGTCCATGGAATCATCTGACTCGCGCCTTTTTTTGTAATAAAATCTCTGCCAGCACCTTCGGGACTCGAAGTGGATGCAGATGACATCGAGGAGCTTGTTGCTGACCATCATGAGGTCCTCAACACAGAGGATTTGATTTGCCTTCCAGAGGACAAGCAGATGCAAGCCATTCAGGAGTTGTCATCTGAGGGCGAGGAGGAGGAGATGGCTGCTAAGTGGAATGATGTGCAGGCTTTTATTGAACAGTTCCATCCAGAAAAGACTGTGGCTATGAGAATCATCAACATGATGAATGATAATGTGATGCCTCAGTTTTGTAAGACCTTACAAGTCAGAAAGCAACATGTGTCAATTAAGAGCAATCAACGACCATCACAAATACGTCTGTGTAAACTCTCAGTCGTACAGGAGTGGTCCATCGATGAGAAGGTTTCTTCAGTCGTCATCTGTACAAAAGTGAAGGTTTCGGACGTTTCGCCTCCTATCCAAGAGGCTTCGTCAGCGAACTAAAGTCTGACTGGTCGTATCGGCCCCATTTATATATCCCTAGGGAATAGGGATATATGACGAAGCCTCTTGGATAGGAGGCGAAACGTCCGAAACCTTCACTTTTGTACAGATGACGACTGAAGAAACCTTCTCATCGACCATCACAAATGTAAATAAAGTGAATTTATTATACAGTGCAGTGTATTTCTTTCATTACAATACAATAACACATTTATTATACATTTAATAAGGTATATTGTGTGTAGTTTTAAGGCTTATTTAGTTGAAAATTATATTTTATGGAGACCTGGGAACGGATTATTCTCATTTTAATGGTTTCCTATGGGAAATTAATTTTTGGGATACACACTTTTAGCCTTACATACTCTCTCTGGGAACCAATTAAGTTCATAAGCCAAGCCCCCGCTGTATTGGGAAATTTCAAGAACCAGCATGGAGGGAAACGTGTAACACGTCATCATCAACTGCATAGCTTGGAAAATCCCACGAAAAACCATTAAGTACTTCACAAAAATCTAATGATATACGACTGCGAGTACAGAGTGCGCTCGGTTCACTGGACAGAAACAATCGCGGTGGAATATAAGTCACTGTAGCGTATCTAAAATCATACACATTTTGAGGTGCATCACTACATCTGAACAAATCTTTCAGCAAATGAGATGAAATGTGATGTTTACCATTTTATCTATCATGAGGAGTCCCACAAAAAAAACAGCCAAAAATCCCTCTCAGAAAAAATAACCAACTCTGTCATTGTAGCCTAAAGTAGGCGATTTCCAAGGACCTTTCAAAGGCAAAC